>NC_050173.1:43891619-44151619 GCF_008315115.2 Sander lucioperca | reverse complement strand
GACAATTTTACTCTAAAAAAGGATAAATACAATTTGAATGTCGGTTCTAGCTCGGAGGATGTTTCCCGAATCGAGTTTAGAATGCCAACACAAAGAAAGCGGAATGTGAGGGACATCCGGCCAAAAATGAGGGACATCGGGCGGATCCTCGGGCGGCACCGGAACAATCCCGTAAATTAAACATTGTTGATTTAGAGTACATCCGACAGCAGAAGAAGACATTTTTAGGCGACCAAAATGTTACAACTAATTTTCTGAACTGAAAACACACAGTGAGAGGGTCAAAGTACCCACAAATAAGACATGTCAAGTATTTAAAAGTACACAGTGCCATGAACACTCATTGCAGCCTCTATCCTCATTGACAGGTCTTAATGGGACCATCATTGCCAAAATTTACATCATGCTGTATTGAAGAAGACTTAAAACTAGCGATTGAGACCATAAACTCATTATGAAAATGTTTACTGAGGTAATAAATCAAGTTAGAAGTAGGGTTATTTTCTCATAGACCTAGACCATTAGAATCAGACTTATTTTTACAACAAGTGAACTTGCATGGTCATTAAACAGAATGCAGATTTAAGGCACTTCCGCATTGGCTTCCCTTTTCAGGCACGGAGGCGATATTACGAATCCCACTATGGCCACGCCAAGACCCACCCACCCTTCAATAGCATTTATTGGCCAGGCGTCCATGCTTACGCAAGGTAACGTAACCCCATTTGTTCAGGTCCTATCCCCTGACCAATTCGCTATCCTAACCTTAACCACTCGAGGTCAAATGCCTAACCCCAACCAATCGAGCTGATTCGTAGGGCGGGTCTTGGCGTGGCCATAGTGGGATTTGTAAATTTGCGGCCCGGAGGTTGCCGCTAATTGCTACATATACATAATTGCTGTGGAAGAGGAGAAGCTTTGTGCTCATTGGTCAAACTTGCTGCAGCTTTTCAAAAGTTCCTGCATTGCCTGGGAGGCTCAGGCAAAAAACTCTCTCTCCCTGGTACATGGGGTGAAGCTGACTACTGACATAAGTACAGAAGATGAAAGAGAATATCTAAATCAGTTTGGCCTAAAAAAAAAAAATAGGACGGACAATACAACCAGTGTATTTGTCAGTCAAAACCTCTTCCTGCAGTTATCCAAACTCCTGAAAGTCGTCATTTCCAAAAACCCAGTGAAGCAGCTCACAGAGACATTGTGCTGGGTCTGTTTCATCCCCTCCTGTTTTAATATTTGTCATCTTGTGTCTTTCTCTCTGTCAGTATGAATCAATACTGGGAGTTCTTTGTCTCACTTTCCCCATTTAGCATTTCTTTACTCATTTCTTTATCAATAACTCAAACTAACTAAAATCTGCCTCCAAGTAAAGCAAACTGACGCTAATGACACAAAAACAACCAATCAGAGCACCTGTGGCTGGATGTTTGCTGTCGGACGCCGGCTGAGAGAACAAAACAGCTAAAAGCAGAGCTTGCTAACAGCTTCTGACAGGCAGAGAAAAACACAAACTAGGTGTTTAGGTTAGGTTTGGCTCACCAACAAAAACACATAGTTTGTGGGGTGAGGAATAAATACTGTCACTGCATTTCCCCCCAATTTTTATTTCTCTGGGAAACATTTGCTGTGAGCTGCTTTAAATTCACACGGCACGGTGAACTCACTGAACTCACCCGAAACATAAACAAAGCTAAACACAGAATATAAATCTGTGTGTGTGTGTGTGTAGATTCTCACTGCAGCTTTCTATTGTGCATTTTGTTTTTCTACTCCGCTGCACCGAAGGTGTATGAAGATGAAAGAGGTACCTGTGAGCAGTTCAAACTCACATCTGCTACTCTGGAGAAAACAAAGTGACTAAGGTGGCTCAGAGAAAATGGGAATTTGACAATAGTTTTATTATACGCCGGTGAACAATAAGAAAGGGAGCAGAGTGACTGCAAACTGCTGAGTCAATCTCAGCATTAAAATGAAGAGTTGAGGACAGGATGTGAACAAAACCAAGAGACACGAAGAGAGGAGGCACGCACGCAAACAGAGTATTTTAGATTAGCTGCAGATGATGTGTTGACAGCTGCTGCGCGAAGAATCCGACCAATTTGGACAGCAGGCCTGTTGTCACTGCAGAGTACGAGGAGATGTGTTTACTCTGCAAACATGTTCAGTCTGTAAGAATCTCCCAGAACAAGTAAATTGCTCAGCTGACACGCTCAGCTGTTGGGTTTCTGTGCCTGGCTTAAGGGCACCACAGTGGTGGTTGTTGACTAAGTAAGTTATGTTGTTGTCAACTTCAGTGTCCAGACTTTTTCAACAAGTCTGGGATTTAAATTTGCAACCAGCGGGTTGAAAGCTTGTCAGTTTGTCCTCACTAGTGTCTGGGAGGAAGATAGATGGATTTCAAAAGAGTTAAAGAAATGATTAAGTTATAAGAAAAAAATGATGGAATTTTATACTTAAGTGATTGTAACTTCGGAAGATGTCTACTTGATTTGAATAACTCAAGAATGTAAAGCCTCATATCAGCTTTAAGTATTGTGATTTGCAGTTTAGTAGTCCGGGCTAAATTTGGACAAAAAAGTGATCATTTTTAGATGTCTAGGTTACATATAACCATTGTTTTTAACAGAATTGTAGGTGTAGTTAAGACCTGCTTCACAGTGAAATACAGGTGATCTTCTCATCTAAAATACATTTACGTTTCAACCAAATTCATCCTGATTTTAACCTAGTTTTCACCAAATCAATGTTAACTGGTAACATTTCTAGTGGTAGTCAATTAAGCCATCTTAATAACTGATTAATCATTCAAATCATTTATTAAGCAAAAAATACTTGTCACTGTCCTGTGAAAACCACGTATCTTCAAAAGTTGATATGAGTGCTAAATTTCAGCTTTGTGAGAGTGCATCTTTTAGAAAACAAATTGGGTTTTAAATTGTATATTTAGCTGAAGAAGTTGCAAAATGTAATCAATTTAACACCACATTTGGAGTTAGGTGGTCTTCAATGGACAGTGTTGGTTTCAGCTTGTTAAATAGGAGGATTTGGAACCTGTCTCAGTTTTATTTCATTGTTTGGGTCTTTTTTTGGACAAAATAAGCTGTTTTAAGACATCAAAATGGACTAAACAGATGTCCAAAGACATGCAGGTTTGGTTAATTGGCGGCTCCTAAATTGCCTGTAGGTGATTGACCGGTGACCTGTCCAGGGTGTACCCCGCCTCTTGCCCAATGTGAGCTGTGATTGGCTCCAGACCCCTGCTACCCATCAAAGGAAAGCCGTGTATAGCTAATAGATGGACTTTGGACAATGCTGATGACCAACGTTCAATATTATCTATTTCTATCTTCAATGTAGACCTTGAACATAGTTTCAGATCAAGTCCATGTCCTGTACTGTAAGTTCCAACCCCTATGGAAATAATCACCAGTTAAAACCAGTTAAAAAGGGTTCAATGCCAACCCAAACAAGTACACGTTTTCACAAGACATTAAAGTGAAAAAAAATAAAATGACTTCAAAACGATTTGAAAACTGTTTTGATCTGATGAAAGCTAAGTTATGATTTCTCAGTTTCACACGACACCTGATCTGATCTACAAACAATAACCTTGGTGCATGGTTTTCATGTGTGAAGGGTCATATTTTAGCATGTGGTATTAATGTGAGGTGACATGATGACACTGAACAGGTTTCTGGTTAGTTTTTATTGAAGAGACACAGTCAGTTCACAGCTGCTCTGACATATACTACTGCTGAGCTGCAGACACTCCCATCTGCTGTGTGTGTGTGTGTGTGTGTGTGTGTGTGTGTGTGTGTGTGTGTGTGTGTGTTCAAAATCATAACTTTGGCAACACTTCAAAGACTTCATGGTTCAGTTCAGGTAGCCCTGTGGCATCAAATAAGTTAAAACAGCAATATGACTAAACACAGTTACAAAACAATAAATTATAAACAGAAATGCTGTAAAGAAAGATTATCAGCAGGTTAAACATGTTACACTTCACACGTTGGTTTGACAGCTGCTTAATATAAAATAAAAAAAATTCCCCAAAAAATATGAACAGAATGTACAGGATTATGTTCAGGCTCTGCTCTCAGGCAAGCTCTAATACTGTCAAAAGTAAAGAGGTCACACACACACACACACACACACACACACACACACACACACACACACACACACACACGCACACGCACGCACGCACACACCATAGATCTCGTAGTCCCCCTAGTGGAGAGTTGAAAAATGGCAGCCTCTTTTTATCTGCGCACACAAAAACACACATTAGGGACTATGTTTATGCCCTAACTGCGAAACATAGCCTGCATTTTATGAAGTTTCTGATGAAAAAGAAAGATTTTAATGGAAAAATTCACCCTTTACTTCTTATCCATTATTGTTTTTTTGTTGTTTTTTTACAGTATTTACATTTTTGGTCATGTTTGCTCTGGGAATAAGGAAAGGATTCAAAAATAGCAGCTCCTCGCTGTTCATTTGTCTTTAAAAGGGAATTAAAAATATACAGGAATATATGCCAAAATGTAAGGTTTAAAGCCATTACCTGGTTTTTAACTAAATGTAATAGGCTGAATTGTTCCAGTCACGCTCAACTGGCAGGTAAAGGCAGGTTAAATGTCGTCAGTTTAGCCTGATTTTTAACTTGAGGACATTTAATATTTTGGTATATTAATAACATTTCACGCACACTCTCCCTCGTGTCTTAAACTGGAACTCTCCTGTCCCTCCTGCTGCTCTGCTCCGTCCTGACATTCAGACGAACGGGAACAGCTAAGCTCCAGCTGAGCAGCTCCCTCCCTCTGCTTCACGTGCACTGCAGCTGACACAGCACTATCCAGTGGAAAAAGGCTCTATTATATGCAAAAACATGCCACTTTCATGAATGTCATATGCAGACACTGTCAAGTAGACACCACCATGTTGGAGAAATATGAAATAATAAAGAAAATAAGGACTTAAATGCTGCTTCTTTCTTGATTTCAAATATATCAAATCTCTCTGCTGCAAAAGATTAAAATTCTACTCTAAAAGCAGGGAAATTATGATTTTGACACTGATCCCGTTTTAACTCTGCATAGAAAGGGTCTTGTGACTGCTTAATACTAATGTCTACCTATGAGACAAACATCTAGCAACAACAAATAATAAACTGTCTTTATCTAAATATTAAGTTAGTGACTAAACAGTGAGCTTTAAAGCCTTAGTGCGTAACTTTTTGATATCAATGAACGTCCGTTACATTCAAGCCATTGCCAAATGAGTTGCTACAAAGCTAATTAAGACTATCAGCTCCACACAACTCTCTCTGTATTTCTCAGTATGACTATGTTCAGAAGATTGTGTCGAACAGCGACTTTCGCGTACAGAAACTCAAGTGAAGATAATTACCTCTTCTGAAGAGTCCATCATGTTTTTTCAATCCTCCGTGTCCTCCTTGGCTACTAGCAACTGCGTGGAGGAGGGGTGGGGGGGCGTGCGTGATCACGGAAGGCTTGTATCATGAGGGACGCGCCGACAGTTTTGTTGTCCTTATTTAGAATTCCTCATGTCCTCAGACAGAAACTACGCACTATAGCTTTAAATTCTAATTTTAATCTCTGCCCCACATGTTCTAACTAGACAAATCTTTATAAATATATATAATAGTTGGAAGTTTGAATCTCGTAATTTCGATCACTCTGGTAGGACATAAATGGGGCATCTAGCTTGCTCTACTGCACAGAGGTTGTATGAATTATTGCTCAGCTGTGATTGGAGCATTAAGTGAAAAGGGTGGGGCAAAATTGCAACAACCAAAAAAACATTAAACTACAGAGAATGCATTTTTTTCTTTTCATCCCTTTTTTCCAACATGGTGGGTCTGCAGTAAGAGTTGGTGCAGATGAGTCTTTTTGGTCTTTTCCATTAATGCTGACATGAAGAATGTTTTGTCTTGCTTATTAATTAGTTTGTCAGATTAGGGACAGCTCAATATAATGGGTGGGCATCTGGATCTTTTCACCAATAGACGCATTGTTTAGCTGTAAATACATACAACATACATAAACTAATGGAGACAAAGACTTCAAATAGTTGTTTTCTTTAAAAAAAAAAAAACATGCACTGAAATTAAAAGTTAAATGCATTGAAAGACACTCTCTCTGCTTTCATGTTAGAAAGAAGTGGAAGAACTGAAGCCATGGTACTTTTTTTCAGTTCAGTCATGCAGGTCTGTATACTGTGTGTCAAGAAGATACTCAAGTGGAAGACATTTGCTAAACCGACAAAAACAACTTAAATTCTGCGGTAGCTAAATGTTTTCCCAGTCCATCCAACTTGAAGAAATGCCACAGGGAGACGCGACCTGCATTAATTGAACAGTAACCATAGCAACAAGCATCATCAGGTGCCTATGAATACAGAAGAAGTTCGCTTCAGTCCTGTCTATACTATTTTATATCTATTGAAAACCTTTTCAAGTCAAAAACCTCAGGAAGGAATTTAGTCTTGTACTGTAATAGGAGCGGAGAGAATGAAAGCACACCGGTGACATATCTACTTTACAGATACAGAAGTAAACGCAGGAAGAGAGGAGTCTATTTTAAAGCAGCTCATGGTTAGAGTGGGAAAATGAAGGAGGCTTAGACAAAATAAACATCCAGAATAACAGGAACACTCTGTGCCGCCGAGTCTCCTGCCTGCCTGCTATTCCTCCTCACATCCTTTTTTCCATTTTCCCTCCAACTCTTTTACTTCTTCTCCCTGTATGAATTCCATCCTGTGTCTTTACATCTCCACCTCCACCTCCCCTCTCTCTCCATCTCTCTCCTAATCAGCCCTTGAGACATTTAACATTTACATCACATTACACAGTCTGAGATGATGAGAGCGCTGTGTACCTGTCAGTCTCGATACAGTACTGCTCCTGCCTCCAGGTGAAGAGGAGGAAACTCAAAACACACACACACACACACACACACACACACACACACACACACACACACACACACACCTGTCAGCCCAATTTCATATCAAACAGATACACGCACGCACGCACGCACGCACGCTGTTTGCTCTGTGTGAGTCCAAGTGTTGCAGTTAGCTCGCAAACACACGGAGGCTCCAACGACAACATGCAGCCTTTCGTTTTCAATTCAAGTGTCCTAGTGTCCCGCTGAGGATGCTGGGATACGTCTTCTCACAGAGCTCAACTGACCCTCATGCGCCTTCAAAACCATTCTCCCCATCATCTCTGGTGCTTTGTAATAATGACCAGAAGAGATTTGCAGTGCAACTTGAAGATCGTCCTTTCAGCATTAAGATGCAGAGT
Source organism: Sander lucioperca (assembly GCF_008315115.2). Taxonomy (NCBI): domain Eukaryota; kingdom Metazoa; phylum Chordata; class Actinopteri; order Perciformes; family Percidae; genus Sander; species Sander lucioperca. Next base: position 44,144,289 of record NC_050173.1, on the reverse strand, counting down.
TAAAATTCCATCTGAGCATAGCATTTGTCGTGCCAAAGTGCTCATGAGCAAGACACAATATAACAACCAGCACACGGGCTGTAGCTTCCTTCATTTCTTTTTTCCAGTGTGTCACATATAGTAAGATTAAAGCATTCAGTGGGGGCCATGTCCACAGTAAAGCAGAGACATCCTAAAAACGCTGCGGATATCTCAAAGGTTACCCTCGCCCCATTTTCATGTGCCTTCTGATATTACGATATTTCTGTCAACTAGCTTTTTAACATTTTTACACTGTTGCACCGTCAAGTAATGTCTAGATAGTGTTTGGAATGACATCACAATCAGATGTCATTGTTTTAAAGCTCAAATTTGTTAGTCCACACCATTATGTGAGACTTGTCTCATCACCACTTCGGAGCGCAAAATATATATTTTTAGTGTTGTTGGACAAAAGTGTCACTTTTTCAAATATATCCAAGTTAGTACAGAAAAGGCCTAAGAGAAGGCCCGTACTTGTAAAAGGTTACGCCATTACTTATCCAATCAAGAGTCTAAGGACAGAGGCTATTGTATTCTGTAAAGCCCTTTGAGGCTAATTAGTGATTTTGGGTTTTATAAATAAAACTGACGTGACTTGACTTTTACTTTCCTTTTCTTGTAATTTGGTAAATGTGCACAGGAAGTGGGTGTAGGATAAGTGATGAAGATAACAGTAACAATGTGGCCATCTACTGTAACTATTGTATTAACAACTGAAATAGCTCTGAATTTGACATTGAAAATGAAAATAACCGATGGTCACTATGTAGAATAATGCTACTGTTTGAAAAGCAGGTGCACGTGCATTACAAAAATACTGCTGTAAGCCTTCTAAAGACAGTGTTGGTGAATCCCCCGTCATACTGTACATGCTGCTGTTTTTCCCCTCCTTCCTTTCAGCAGTAGGGCTGGTATGTGCCAGGTGGCCCAGTCCCCATAGGAACCATTGTGAGGTAGTTGGAGGGCACGTAGCCTCTCTTCCCACCTCTCGCCGCCACTAGACTCCATTCAGGGTTCCCACGTTTGTCGTGGCGCTCCAGGACATGAACTGGCTCGCCGGCTCGAAGAGAAACTTCATGGTTTCCTCTCGCTGTGAAGTCATATGCCGCCAAAATCTGGAAGAGAGGACTCTGAGTCAAAAACAAGGAGTAAATGTCTGTCACGCCAGGTACCTTGTGAGGTGCTAATGGTTATTACACAGCAGAGAACAAAGTGAAGAGAAATGTAGAGAAAACACTGTTATTTCTTGACCTTACTAGTAATAGAGGGGAAAGAATGTAACATTTGGCCGGGTGGCATCAGAGGAAAGGTCATGCACGCAAAAAGTTTGATCTTCTGTGATGTGGCCATTTAAAGACATCTCAGGCTCAATTTGCCCGGCTGTAGCTCTACATTGTCAAACTTTGCTCAAGTTTGTTCAGTCTAAGTTGACCTTATCAGCCTTAGCTCATTAGGATCAGCTCTGATTTGGGCTGAATGTAAATGCTAGCATGTTAGCATGCCTTGTGTTGTCCTTTTTTCATGCATGCTGACTATGGGATGCTATGCTGATGTCTGGAATAGAACATTAGCATGTTAACATGCTCATAATTAGCATGTTAAGTCTGCATATCACTTTGCAGCAAGCTAATGTGCATACAGATAGCATGTGTTAAAGCTGGGCAATAAATCAAATATGATCATTTATTGACTGCCAGCAGAATCATATTGTGATATGACCTTACATTACAGTACTTACGTTGCATAATGTGATATGCAAGTTTGCACAAACTTGACATATTGTGTATACATATGTCAGAAAATATACTTTATGATACAATTTCATTAAAATGATTTCAACAATAGCGTTCAGCATAGTGAGTGTGGTAACAAGCAAATGTTTCGCATTTTAGACAGATTAAGTAGGCTACAGTTATTTCAATGTGTCAGACACAAATTAAATCAACATTTCAAGGACCAGTGTGGAGGATTTAGAAAGATCAATTGGCAGAAATGGATTATAATCTTCATAATTATGTTTTCATTAGTGTTTAATCACCTGAAATTAAGAAACATTGTGTTTCCGTTCATATAGAAAGAGCCCTTCATATCTACAAATGTAGCTGGTCTCACTGAATATTTAATGATAACTGGATACCGAATCCCAAAATGGCGGCTATTCAGTTCAATGAGAATTGCTTGCATGGCACATACGGCAAAAAAACGTTTCTAAGGTTCCGGGTTTACTTCCCTGATACGCGGCCTGACGCGCAGGTCCTACTGGTCCCGCCCGTGAGTTTACCACCTGACCCATAGACTTTACATTGTGGTGACATTACAGTTTTTACCAGCTCCCGATATCAAATCTAAAAACTCCATGGATTAAAAATTCAGAATAGAAAGAGTCAAAATCAACCTTGTGTGCAGTTTGAGGTGTCCTTACAACGTCTTTTTTACAATGGCGGCCTGTGAGGAAAATGCTTTTTGGGCCGCAGGGGGATTTTTCCCTGCAATACCACGAGTGCCACTGGACAAAAAAAAATTGGCTGCAAGGCTAAGCGGCGACACCTTTTCCAGTTCTTATTATACATGCATGGCGGGTCCTCTTCCACTGAACCTGCCATGTTTTACTGCCATGTTTCTACAGGAGCCCAGAACGGACAAACCAAACACTGACTCTAAAGAGGGCCTTTCACGTTTCTACGTTACATGAAGGCGACCATAGGTTCTACTACACACGACTCACTGCTAGATGGCACTAAATCCTACGTACACTGCTCCTTTAAGTGAATATAAGTATCGGCTTGAATTCGGATACCCAATACTAAAGGATTCGGATCCCTAAATAACAGTGTGACTTACACACTGATGTTGTACAAAATCACACCACTCCAAGAAATTATTATTATTATTATTTCTTAATCTAAGAAATTAGCATGACGTCAGCATGCATGCACACAAGTGCAAATGCGAACACACACACACACACACACACACACACACACACAATTCACTGTAATATTCTCTGAAAAGGTTAAGCCCACTAGTTGTGTCTTGACAAATCCCATCTCATCACCACACACACACACACACACACACACACACACACATTATAAAGGCTTCCTAATGAGCCCTGTGTTGGTATGACAGAGTGCCACAGCAGTGCTAATAGCCAAGTTTAGCTGGCTGCTCAGTGTCATTAACAAACCCTTCACCTCAGCTACAACATTAGCTCTGCCCTGATGGTCTACACCAATTAGCATTTCATTAGCATTTTGCCAGGCAGAGACAAGGAGGAGGGGAAAAAAGAAGTAAAGTGACCATGGCTATCGGCTGCAGAGTGAATCATGTTGCAGGAGCTTGGCGAATATTTGCTGCAGCTATGTTTCTGATGGAAATGAAAAGAGTTGAGGAGTGGTGTAGCTACGCGGCGCCTCTCTGTGTTGATATATGGTATTGACAACGTGGTGGGGCCACAAATGTGAGAGAAAGAGACAGTTAACGGAGACTGCCTGCGTGTCTGCAGAAGCCAGACAGACATGTATTAATAAAAATATTGTTTGTTATACACTCTGTCACAGATCACAGAGAAAGTAGCAGCCAAGATGAATTTGGCACCTTAATGCTGCTGCTTCTGCTCTTTATAAGTTGACAGTGATAAATCATCTTTATTTTCTTCAGCCACTAACAAAACCTAAAATTTAGGGTGGATCAAAAAACAGAAAGGAGTTGGGGAAAAATTAAGGCGTTTTTTTGTAACATCTGTAACAATGAGGACAAGGCCAACGCTATGTTTTGTATATGAGCCGACTTGGGGTCATGAGGGATGGACGTGGGGAGGAGGGGGCATCTATACAGCGTCTATAAGGTCACTGGAGCAATCACTCACTTTAGCAGGCCTATCTCACACACACACACACACACACACACACACACACAATGCCTAATGCATCTCCCTATCTCCCATGTACAAACCCACATAAACAAAATTTACAAGCCACGACACTCCCCTCTCACACTCACAAGTGTTGCAAATGTAAATCAATTTCACAGACACACACACACACACACACACACACACACACACACACACAATCTCAGCCTGCAGCGGTGCATAAATTAACTCTCAACCCTTCACACAGTAACCCACTTACAAGGTTAAACAGTCAATTATGGACCTTTCTATTGATAACACACACACACACACACACAACATGCATGCACAAAATAACTCCAGTGTGCCCTCTTACAGATATGGGTACACCCATGATTACACTCACGCATGGCTGGATATGGAAAGATTCTCTCACACAGACATGTGACAGATTGATGCTTCCACAGCAGAACGCTGTCACATCGGTCAGTTAAAGCTTCAGACACACACACACACACACACACACACACACACACACACACACACACACAAAATGTCTGTAACATGTAATTAAGGAAATTAACACACACACTCACAGTTTGCAGTCTGATGTCAGATAATTTAGCAGCAAGCTGAGGTCGATGTTGCAGCCAGGCTAATTCTCATGAATGGCTGCTCCAAATGTACAAGTCTTGATCACTAACGAGGCCATTACATATGCTGATTGTTATTAGTTTAGAAAATATTAATGTCAAAATATGAAATTCCACATTTCAATATTTGGCTGATGCCAATATAAACTATGTATTTAAATCATTCCGGAGCATTAAGAGAGTTTTTAAGAGAATCACTTTCTACCTCATTAATATGCAGGTTTATACATCACAGGCAGAATTCTGTGTAGTGAATGTGAAGTTTCCATCATTTAAGTACAGTCAATTAATCAATCAATTAATCACCTGGAAGCATGGCCGGCTCATGACTGTCAGTGGCCGGCTCTCTGGGGTGTAGGAGTGTCTTCTGATTTCTGTCACGCGATCAGGCGGGGTCAGGTGCGGTGAAGGAGGCGGGTCCTCTGTTGCCTGGTGATACCGAATCAGCTTGGAACAAGGAGCGTACCCTCTTCTGCCTGAATACAACATACACAGATAAAGGAGGTGTTGTCAATGGAAAAGCTGTAAAGTGGTACCTTGTTATCATATATAAGGGCTGCAGCTAATGATTATTTTTTACGACCGATAAATCTGTCGATTTTCTCAGTCAATACATGTATTGATTGGTCTACAAAATGTCAGAAAATAGTAAAAATAAATGGCCACAACATTTTTCCAGAACCCTAGCGAACATCTTCGAATTAATTGTTTTCCAAAACCCAAAAGGTGTTCCATTTACTATCACAGGGGAGTATGAAAAAGTTTTCACATTTGAGATGCTGGAATCAGTGAATTTTAGACATTTTTGCTGAAACATAAGACAAAAATTATTAATCAATTATCAAAAATGCCTTTTAAATCATCTACTTTTGTAACATTTAGTCAGTAACAGCAGCACACACTTGGAATCTCTCTTTGTATGTACACTGACTATCTGATACTTTTAAAATCACACTTTGTTTGTTGTTATTTTTGAAGCCAATTCCATTTTCAGAATATGTCCTCTAAAATGTGCCACCTATCTGCTCAGGTGTCTGGCTCTCTAACCTATACTAAATTCTACTGGGCCTGTGTTTGATTGCTGGTTATTTGCAATAATGCCAAATACCCAAAAGATGGCGCCAAAAAGCTGCCTTTAAGAAACTAAAACCTAATGTGTATGGTATGTTAGTAAGGCAAGGCAAGGCAGCTTTATTTGTATAGCACATTTCAGCAACAAGGCAATTCAAAGTGCTTTACACAAAACCTTAAAGAGCAGTTGAAAACAATAAAACAGATAAAAACAGATAAAATGCGAGATAATAGGCTGCTAGTATGGGACTACGTATAAGCTGTTGCTCTATACACGTAATCCACCCGCAATCCTTACCGTTCCCAGAACGGCTGGTCCCACCGGTCTTACTTTTTAAATCTCTTTATATGATTTATATTTATATTTCAATTTTCAACAATGTAACTTCAGTAACAATAAAAAAAATATAAAAACTAATCTCGTAGATAAAATACGAGAATAAAAGTTACAGTGCAGTATAAGAAATTAACAATTATTTAAAGAACGGCAGCATCAAGAAAAAAGATGTCGATGGATTCATGTCCAAAGCTTGAATTCTACAGATTGTGTTATAAATATACATAGAGACCGCCCTGGTTGAAAACCGGCTATTGCAATAAAATGTTGCTATTGGCTGACGTTCATGGTGTCGGCTTTCCTCTTCAGGCAACCCCGTGGTTCTTACCTCCTGCGTCGACCAGCCATCTTCGTTTGTCCCCGCGACTGTCTGCCTCACTGATTATGGCCACCAGCTCGCCTCTGGCCAGGTTCAGGTCCAGGTCCCGGCTGCCCACCACCGTCTCCATCACCTGGTAGATTTTACCAGAACCGTGCTTATCTGTTAGCTGCTTCAGACGACGCTGAGAGGATGGACTCAGAGGCTGGCAGAAGAAAACAGAGGCAAAAGGATAATGTAGAGGAAAATTACATGACAAAACATAATTAGACCTGACAAAGGTAAGAAGAGCAAGATAGGCCTGACGTATAGGGCTATGTTAAAGTCGTTTCTTACTAGAACATGGATAATCCTTAGTTCCAGATTCTAACTGAATGAAAAAAAAATGGTTGTTATCCTTCATCACTGTACTGTACACATTTGAAAACAAAATCTCAGAAATTACCATGTGGGTTATTTCTCAGAATGAGCTTAGCAAAAGCATTAAATCTGTCACTGAATATGTGAACATACTGGGAAGTGATTCGAAAGTTGCAGAACAAGAAGAAGAATATTCAGAATCTTCTCATCAATGACTGATGACTGATTTGTAGTTACACACGAGACTGTAAAGCTGCAGACATGAATCACTGTGATGACTTGGAATATTCTTCAGCTTGTACAACATGTTTGACAGCGATGAAGAGTATTAAAGAACCACCTGCCAGAAAGTGTTTTAAATCTACTCTGAAGATATTAATAGCAAAACATGACGTGACTGTGCAACCCGCTTGTCAGCCGGTTATTTATGCAGGTTGCCTGGCAGCTTTAAGGAATGTGATCCAGTTCAAAACAACTAACCGGCATTACAGGCAGCACGACATACTGTAAAGAAAAGGTATTTGTTGATGACTACAAGAAACCAAAGGCGTAACTATGACATAATCACATGCAACAACTTGCTGCCAATTGTTGTCCTCTCATCATATATAACACCGCTGCTACTCTAGAACAGTAGGAGCCTACTAGGAACGTATTTGGTCATGACCTGACGTGTTGCACAATGGTTAAAATTGACCTAAAATGAGAAGTCTGAGCATCAGTGTAATTAGGATTCATCCTCTGAGGACTAAGAATGTCTATATAAACATTTTTATGGCAATCCCTCTCATAGCTGCTGAGATATTTCACTCCAGATCAAAGTGTTCCTAAAGCCACACTGCTAGATTGGTTTAAACGGTCATTAAACAGAGTTCAATTTAATGCTTTTTTAAAACAAATTATAGTAGCTACCGGTGTCAGGTTGTGTGTATGCAGATGTTAAAATTGCTCAAACATAAAAAGGTCCATAAAGTAATGTTAGCTGGGTTGAAGATCCCTAACTGCAGTGACTTTTGTTGAGTAAATTTCAATCAGGACATGCTTGTCCTTCGTCTTCGGTGACATCGTTCTATTTTGGAACATGTAGTGTCTTGTACAGTAAATGTCTTGCACCCATTGTGTTAATGCCATTCAAGCAGCTCAAATTTCTTGGGCTTGTGCACCTGTTGTAGTCTGTAAAAAAAGTCGGTAGTCTGAGGTCAGGTGTCCAATGTTGTGCTGACTGTTGTCCTAATGATATCTTTATTTTGTTGAGCACCGTGTCTGTCTGTCTTTGACTTATAAAACTAGGCCTGGGCTTTAAAAGGATTAATGACGTAAACAGTGCATGAACACACAAGTTGTTTACCAGTATTCTTGGTTAACAACCCAACACAACATACTGTGACACAACAATGACTTTTAGCTCCATCATTCTGTACCCACCTGGACAGCAGGCGCATTAAGCGTGTCCTCTACACTTTGACACAAAGTCTCCAGTCTTCCCGCACCTTCCAGCACTGCAGACTCTGCCCACCTCCAGAATGCACTGGGATTGAGAGAGCTGTGAGGGAGCTGGAAGAAGAAATTAATTCATTTGAAAGCAATTAATGTTCATATCCTCGTTCATTAGCGTACTGGAAAAAAAAAAAAAAAAGGTTGCCCAAGATCTTTATCTAAACTCAGAAAAAAAAGAAACGTCCCTTTTTCAGGACTGTATTGTAAAGATACTTTTGTAAAAATCAAAATAACTTTAAAGATCTTCATTGTAAAGGGTTTAAACAATGTTGTTCCATGCTTGTTCAAAGAACCATAAACAATTAATTTAACAATAATTTAAACAGTTAAACAAAAGACAATAACAGCTTGCAGGTGGTAGGCAATTAAGGTCACAGTTATAATAAAATTAGGAAAGTAAAAAGACCTTTCTACTGACTGAAAAACACCAAAAGAAAGACCACGGTCCCTGCTAATCTGCGTGAATGTGCCTTAGGCATGGTGCAAGGAGGCATGAGGACAGCAGATGTGGCCAGGGCAATACATTGCAATGTCCCTACTGTGAGACGCCTAAGACAGCGCTACAGGGAGACAGGAAGCACAGCTGATCGTCCTCGCAGTGGCAGACCATGTGTAACAACACCTGCATAGGATCGGTACATCAGAATATCACACCTGCAGGACAGGTACAGGATGGCAACAACAACCGCAAGAACTGGCCAGTCTGGTGCAGTACATGAGGAGGAGATGTACTGCAGTACTTAATATAGCTGGTGGTCACACCAGATAAAAATTGTTCAGTTTACTGTATGTCTTAGTTGTTAAATCTTTTAATGTTCATACAAATATTTGCATATATTAAGTTTGCTTAAAATATAAAAGCAGTTGAAAGTGACAGGACGTTTCTTTTTTTGCTGAGTATATCTTTCTGCTTGACCTTGTCATCTATGCAGAGAACACATGATACATGTGAGATTACCTGTTGTGCAAAGCTCTGGAACAGCTGCTCCATGTCTGAGGCGAGGTCTTTATGCAGGCAGCTGAACGTGCCCAACATGCTCCAGATCATCTGCAGAGCCATACCATTAAACTGAGGAAGCTCATTGAGGAGCAATGTGTTCATCGTCCTGTGAGGAGAGGAGATGAGAGGTTTGCATCTAAGTTGAAGTCAGAGATTTAATTAACGTTTCGTTCTTTTATTAGACGACCTCGCCCTCATCTTAACATAACTTCCAAAGGGTCTATTCATACTGGTCTCACGTTACAAGACCTTTCTCCGCAGCGCTGCGGAGAAGGTTGTCCCCACAACATTCGAATCAGCATAGTATGGCGATATTTTCCGTGGCAATACTGTATCGATACACAGACGCCAAGTATCGATCTATTATTATACATGTGTTGGTCAGTCTGTCTGCTTGACAATCCCATTTCGCAGCAATACAATTTTACTGAGATGAACAAACAGAGAAATGTATCTTTTTAGATAAAACAGATGTTGACAAAGTTTCCTTTTGGGGACATTATTTGAGATTGGGAAAAATTTGAAGTTGGAAAAAAGGTAATAAATTACAATATATTGCAGAATATTGCAATATGGTTAAAATCGCAATAATATCGTGATATAAGCATCGTGATGATATCGTGTTGTGAGGCCTCTGGTGATTCCCAGCCCTAATAATCATACAGACTGCCATAATTCAAAGGAGGAGGCTGAAGGAATAGAGCCACTGACTCAGAGATAAATGTTATCCATTATAAACAGACAACAGACCTTCCACACATAAGTCCAGCCCTCTCTCTACCTGTACGTGTTGGCCACAGCCTGTTCCTCGTAGCTCAGAGTGGATTTGGCTTCTATCAGTTCATAGTCGAGCAGCTTGTCCAGCCTTTTTCTGATCAGGTTCCTCGGGCCCACCAGGAGGTCACGGAGCACACACAGCGGCTTGTGGATTAACGTCCTCATCCTCGTCTCCTACATGGAGGTATAGATGACGTTCATCATCAGACAAATGCTGTGTAATGCATCAATCATTTTAGACTGGCAGGGTCCATCGTGCTTACTTTGAATACTTATGTGTACTTTTTTTCCCTTAAGTTCAATTAATAATGCAGCAAATGTATTTGCAGTTCAGTATTTCTGTAATTTGGTTGTTTGTTTTTGCTTCAAGTTAAGTAAAGGATTTGATTACAGTGGTGGAAGAAGTATTCAGATCCTTTACTTGAGTTAAAGTACTAATACCACACTGTAAAAATACGTAATAAGTAAAAGCCCTGCATTGAAAACGTTACTTAAATAAAAGTATGTAAGTATCATCAGGAAAATGTACCTAAAGTATTAAAAGTAAAAGTACTCAATGCAGAAAAATCCTCTCATTTTAGAAACTGGAAACGATCTGTCAATCAACTAAGTGTTTAATGGTCTAATCATTTCAACTGGACTTGTTGGCCTATATATTGTTGGGTGGTTTAATTTACAATAAGACATCAGATTTTATAAACTGCATGTGTGTTGTGTGCAAAAATCTTAATTTGTAAAGTAACTAAAGCTGTCAGATGGATGTAGTGGAGTAAACAACATTTCTCTCTGAGATGTAGTGGAGTAGAAGTAGAAAATGGCATGAAAAGAAAAGACTCAAGTAAAGAACAAGTACTTAACATTTGTACTGTAGTACAGTGCTTGAGTAAATGTACTTAGTTACATTCCACCACTGTTTGATTACTACTGGTATCTACATGAGAATGTCTAGCCTCGTGAGACCGTCCTGATCTCACAAGCTCCAGTTTTCCACTTGCAGATCAGTCTGGCATCTTGACACAGAGAAAATTTGGAGCCGTTCGCCAAACGATCGACCAATCAGCGTTGGTTTTGAGGCGGGTTTAGGTGTGACGCAACGAGAAGCGACTGTTCAGTCTAAAAAACATGGCAGCTTCCACGGATGAGATGAGCGTAGCTATCGCGCAATTTTTATCCGAATTAGAAAGTATTCCTTTATTGAAAGAAGAGCAAAAAACGGCACTGGAGGCTTTTCTCGGCGGAAAAGATGTTTTTGCTCTTCTTCCGACTGGTTTCGGCAAGAGTTTGATATATCAACTGGCTCCGCTAGTCGTGAAGAATTACGATAAATTAGCCTCGTGAGACTGTCCTGATCTCACGAGCTATCTGGCGGAGTCAGGTTAGTGATAGACAGATGGTTTATCCAATCAGCTAACCAGTATTTTCACCCCTTCCCAAAAGTTCTCCAACGGAAAGTTCCCAGATGGATATGCCGAGCAAATGCGAAGCAATCCATCTGGCGGAGTCAGGTTAGAGAATGTCAGGTAGACTCACAAATGTAGGAAGAATCCACTGTCTGAGAGCAGTAGTGATCTCCTTGTAGCAGATAGGTGCCTTCTCTCCATCCATATCTAAATCAAACTCCTCCGTTTTGCAGGCCAGGAATCCCTGAAAAACCAACAAAGAAGAAGGAGCCGTGAACCCCTGCTCAGGTCTCTGACATCTGTTGGGCTAATTTTGAATAATGAAACGGTTGTAGGACTACTGAATTTGCCAATGTCTGCTTTTTTGTTTGTTTTCTATGTTCACACGGGTTGCTGTTTCCAAATTAGAAGTTGTTAAAGAAACGTTGCCGATATACGATATGCTTTGTTGATATACAAGAAAATGATCTCAGCAAGAGGACGACTTGCATAGCCTGGTGAAAATAACTGGCCTTCTACAGTATGAGTAGGAAACTATGAAAAGGAAAGAGGATTCAGTGCTGATCTTTGTTGGTTTGGAATGGAAAGAGGAAAAGTACAGTTTCAACCCAGGATAATTTTAGAGGGAAACGGTACACAGAAACCCATGTGTTTTGACCTCAGGGACGCCAGGGGCCTCGGAGTTTAAACAGTGTGACTCAGAAACACATGGCGACATGTTCAAAAATACATATCCAGTTATGTTCCACTTATTCCACTTCTCCACTGCATATACTGTAAGTCACTAGTTCAAGTCTTTGGATGGGCTGGTGCACTCTCTTTACCCTTCATTTAAGACATGCAGCTGTTCTTAAGGAAGAGACTCAACCCCCAAACTTGTTGGTTAATATACTCACATCGAATATGTGGAATTGAATTAGTACGAAGGGAACAATGCTAACAATACTGTTATGTAAAATTAAATCTCCTGGAGCCCAAAACATCCAAGGTATGACTTCCCCCTCCTATGTGGCATAGATTTGATATACTCACTAAATATAGAGATGGTCAGATACCATTTTTTCCTTCCTGATACCGATTCCAATACCTGAACTTGCGTATCAGCTGATACCGAGTACTCATCCGATACCAGTGTGTCATATATTTTACTATGTTTGAACAGCTGTATACTACTATCCCTGTATGGATGTGATAGGATTTCTATCTTTGTTGTTCAGCCTGGCTTGGGTTAAACTTTTTGTGAAACATAAACGCCATATAACTTTCTATTATTATCCAATTTGACAGTCAGTCGTAATGGAAAAAGAACAAATAAAGCTACGTTATTCGGGCTAAATTACATGGTATTGGATCGATGCGTAGACTCCAGTACTTTCCGATACCGATACCAGCATTTTAGGCAGTATCGGAGGCTTTTCTGATACTGGTATCGCTATCGGAACATCTCTAACTAAATGTGGTGAACAGATACAAAATGATATTTCCTGAGTCCCAAGAATACGATGCTCAAATCAGAATTACCAAATTCTTTATTTCACCTGAGAAAAGTGTATTAAAAATGGAGGTACCAGAGCAGTTTGTCTGAGAGGTATCAGCATGGAAAACAAGACAAAGCAAAGAGAAAATAAGTAGATGATAGGTTCACTATCAGGTGAAATGCCTCAGTCAACAGCAGAATGTTGCACATATCATAATATGATCCATTAGAACAAATGCAGCCTACCTGTAGGTGGTGCAGGTACGTCTCCACGTTCTCAAGGAGCTCCAGGATCCCATGCTCCAGAACATAGAAGAAACCTTCCAGGGTGTCAAACTCCTCATCCACCAGCTGGAGCACAACATACAGGGAGAGATACAGTTTTTTGTGAAATTAAATAAAAAGTGCTTTATTGCCCTGTATTTCAGGAATTTAAAAAGGTCATGGGGCTTTGATTTGTGAGTTGGAAACACAAGATCACATTTGCCTCTTTTCTAAGCTCTGTAATTGCTATCATTTCTCTTCCTTTGTCTTCATCTTTTTAGTTTTTACTACGTAGAACACATTGAGGGCAGTATGACTCTGACCTTTCTAATGCATACTATTGGCTGCTTGTGATTTTAATTGTTTAAGGAAGAATATTTTGTAGATGCGTCAAATCCCTAATCATGAAAGTGTCAGCTAAACGCTTAAAATATAATGTAAATAATGGGAATAGAAAATAAAATAACGACTTGAAACAATCACTAAAATCACTAGTACCAATCCCTTACAATTAGAGGATGGATACCCGAACCGAGCATGTCGGGACCCGGCGGTACCCGACGGGCCGGGCCGGGTTCGGACAGATATTTAGAAAAGATGCTCGGGTTCGGGTCGGGCTCGGTCACATCAGCACGATAAGGCATTGAACATTTGAAATTTAAAAAAGCTTATTACGTAGGTGTGAGCCTGTGTTAACGTGCGCTTGTTGCCCTGTGTGCGCTGATGTGCTCATCTGTTGACATTTCCGAATGCCTTCCTACAGCTGCTTAATAAAAGCGGGCTTTCCACACAAACAAAACGTAGGCTACATGTGTCATTAGTATGAGAAAAAAAATGAGATTTTAACTGTGTCGGTCTCGGACAAAAATTATCTTAATTCCTGTCGGGCTCGGGCCGGGTTCGTTAACTGCTCTGTCGGATGCGGGCCGGGCTCAGACAGAAAAATGCGGCCCGATCCGCACTCTACTTAGAATCCATGTAACTACTAGGGGTGTGAAATGAATCATAGCATCGATGCATCGCGATGCGGACGCGGACGATTCTGCACCGATGCAGCGACATACCATAATCGATTATTGCCTAATGATGTTACTTGTTGATTTTTCCGGGCGCTGCTTTTTTTGTTTTTGCCCTTTGTCTGTTGCGTTCAGACTCCGCTATATTCAGGAAGTGTCTTTTTTTAGGAGCTGATACAATAAAAAGGGGAGTTTTATATATATATCTGACATCTTGAATTTGGTGATGAAAACCATGTGTAGCAATATATAATACTGAGGAGGTGACGCGTCTAGTATTGAATCGATATGAATCGTTGACAGGATAATCGTAATCACATTGAATCGTGACACCAGTGAAGATTCACACCCCTGGTAAATACTGCTTTCCATCTGCTGTTATGCAACATTAATACAATGGTGCGTTTTGTCTACATGGATTCTAGACACATGGCTCCTTCTCTTACTCTGTCTGAGCTATATTTTCTTTATTTTTGTATCATTCATTTCTAGTAATACACACATTAGCAAAGTGCTACTAGTCTATTCTGTCATCTAAAGCTGTGGTTGCACTTGTTTTAAATACAGCAAATAGCTTTAAATGACAGCACAGATAATTGGGTTTTTGCAGAGCTTCAAAGTGTGATTCCTTCATATTCTACATATATGCAATGCAGCTGCAACCTATATAATGTATGCGGAATGTAAAAAGATCATAAGGCAAAGTAGGAAAATGTTATCCTGTGAGCAACTATTAAAAATGAAGCCACAGGTGACATGTGAGGATGCTCATGGATGTGAACTCTTTGATCAGACCTAAAAATTTTTTTAAAAAAAATCTGTGGACAGATAAGTGTAACTTAAGGCAAAGCAAAGTGTAGCAGAACAGAGCAAACAGCAGGTTCCTAACAAGTCATATACTGTTTTGTCTGCAGGTAAAACACTGATTAATCATTAACCACTGTATTGCAGCTAGAGGCAGGGTGTCTGCTGGAAGATCATCTATGACTCAGAGGCTTGGGAGAGTCAGTAGTTACCTTCAAGTATAAGCACCATGAAACATAACTGCAACGTGTACGTGTTGCTTCTCTGATTTCTAATGTCTAACTTCAAACAAGGGACAGTGATCGGCCAGGGTTAGTTATAGAACAACATCCTGGAGATGGCAAGGGTCTTGGGTTGCTCCAGCAGGCGGTTATTTAAACTAGGGCCATTAAACACTTCAATCCTACCTTAGGTGCTATTCCAGTCTCATGTTTGATGTGCTGGCTGAGCCTCGCTGTCTTCTTTGCGATGCTGTGGGTGTTGAGGCGGTTGATCTTGTCCTTTATAGTCAGGGTTTCTGTCTTCTTGTATTTGTCAGCTACAATCATAGTATGAGGGACAGTTAATCTGGGGTAGTCAAGTCAACTTTATTGTCAAATATCTCAAAGTATGTGCCAGACAAACACAGGAATTGAAAATACAAAATATAAACAATACAATCAATACATTCTAAATAGTGCAAAAGTAAGGCAAAACCAAACAGTTTAGAAAACTAAAGAAATATCATACATCCTTGACTCTAGATGTATCAGTGCCTTCCTGCACTAACTGGATCACAAAGGAGGGTACCATAAAAGGGAAAATTATATTTTAAGTTGTTTATGTATCAGCTTATATGATAATAGTGGACTTTATGAACCGGCCTCACCAACTTCTCTGAAGCGTTTGTACTCATTGATGCGACAGTTCAAGGCGATGGAGGTATGAGCGGCATGCTCCAGAAGGCCATACGCCGGGTGCGTTCGTTCAGTGTGTTTCTGGATGGTCTGCAGGAGGAGGGGGTAGCGGGCGATTCGCTGCACCGGCATCACCAAGAAGAAACTCAGAGAGGTGGCGTTTACTTCAGGCCTGGAGAGATGAATGGCAACATTAAACAGTCATAACTTCAGGACTGAAATCAACAACCATTTCGTGTTAGGTCTTTTGTTTATCCAGTTATAATTTTATGTTTTAGTCAATATAAAAAAACAGAAAATGATAGATCCCTACGCTGAGGCCTTGATGACTCCGACAATCTCGTTCCAGAGCGCCTCCTTCTGTTTGTAGCTGTTCTCCACCACTGTAATGTTGGTGTAGTTGGCCAGGTATTCCTTATAGGCTGCCTCAATGTCTGAAGACAGGCTGAGGAACGAATCACCTGTCAGGGAGGCAAAACGTATATTTACTTACTTAACTTACTCATGGCTTTTAGCATGTGCAAATACAGTACATGCATTGCAGACTTGTGTGTTTTGCATTAATTTGGAGATGCACCCATCACCACATCCTGAGACCTTTGTCCAGACTGTGAATGTGTCAGTGTGAACTCGTTTAAATTCTAACATGAATGTGAAAACCACCTCTGACAACAAGACGGGGGGAGGATTTTATTTGTTTCCTGTCAACAAGTGTGATCAGAGTAATTGGTCTAAGAAGAGAAACCCTCTGTGAAACCAGCAACAATTTTACCACTTCCTGTTGAAAGGCTGCGCAAGCTCATGTAGGACTGGGTACATAGTTCGATATTTTTCAGGCACCGACCGAATATCCTCGAAGTATCGAGTATCAAAAAATGCAACGTCATTCAATACCAAATTGCAATACCTAAGATCAAATCTCATCAGGGTTAGTGCGCCAATAAGCATGCTTAACCAAAATCTAATAATGCTGCTGATTGGCTGTGTAACGTTACACGTTGTAGAGACAGGCAGAAAAAAACTCTACATTACTACGCTGCTTTAACGTGTAGTGTTGTAAATTATTTTTGTTTTATAAAATTGGTATCAAAAAAGTATTGTTTAGGAACTGGTAGTCTCGCTTTGCCAGACCCTCCTCCAATAGTCTGGTTTAACGTGCTCTGGTTTATTGGCATTTCTTTAAACCAATCACAATCATCTTGGGCGGTGCTAAGCAACGGAGAAAAGCTGCGGTGCATCTGCAAAATAGGTTTGGAAGGAACTTGTTTTGGTGGAACATGTGTACGTTTAAAAGTTGTTTTAGTCTTGCAACAGAAAACTCAGATTGGACAGATAGTCTAGCTAGCTGTCTGGATTTACCCTGCAGAGATCTGAGGAGCAGTTAACCATAGTCCTCAGAAATCCACCGGACTTTAAAATGCCAACACAAAGGAAGCCCAAGGCAATGGATATCCGGCCTAAATGAGTGAAATCCGGCAGATTTTCCGGCGGCAACGGAGCAATCCCGGAAGTGGAACGCTAAGTACAGACTAAGGAACCGGTATCGAAGTCACGGTATCGGTACCACACTAAGAAATATCTGTGTATTAACAGTTGTATGACTGTATTTTAACAGAAATTGTCCTTAGAACGTGATTCACTGTTGTTTTTTGTTATTTAATTTCTATTTGCATAATCTAGGATATCCGGGGATATTTGGGGCAAATGCTGAGGAAACCTAATGCTGAGGAAACGACGTGAGAAAATAAATGAGAGAAAGTTAAGTTGTATCCCTTACAGAGTGTCTTCAGGAAGAGGGGGTCTCCAGGCTGAACCTGCTTCTGGTCCAGCAGGCTGAGGAGTCGACTTGACACGTCAATCACATCCTCGATGTAGAGAAACATGCTGTCCAGGTTGGCTGGAGGAGGCTGCGGTGGGCAGGCAGACAGAAAGTGAGAACAGAAATGACTCGTGTCCTGAGCTAAGATTCTATTTAAATATGTAATGACATGCAGAAGAAACATAATCATTTAACCTAATGACCTGATTACCTCAAGTCAACTCCCAGTGGATGTGGTAGAATCAACGATCATCATACCAACTGCTATAATTAATATGAATCATATTTCTCCATATCTGTATATCTGTGTCAGTGTCTCTGTGCCCCAACTGGCCGCCCACCAAGAGCCAGGGTCTGTCTGAGGTTTCTGCCTGAAAAAAGGACGTCTCTATTGTACCAAATGTCTGCTCTTAGGGGGGGGGGGGGGCTGGGGTAGATCTACTCTACCTGTAAAATGTCCTGAGATAACTCCTGTTGTGATTTGACACTATAAATAACATTTCATTGAAATTGCTGAGTTGCTTTTTTTAAACATTTTCTTTAATTTCCCCCAAATATTAACCACATTCCTTAGCCTTTCCACTAAATTTTGTGGAACTAAAAAGGACACTCGGAGTCCAAAGGAATAACAGGTTAAAGTGACAACACTTATTTCTAACATCCTGAGATGTTAAAAGACAAATACAAAACATGAGCCTATATAAATAAAATAGTACAAATTCAACCAAAAAATGGCTCAAATAAAATTAGTTAGCTCAATAAGCTAAGTAACAACAGGTATTTAAGTGTATATAGGTTACTTAAAATATAGGTTACTCAAAACAGAAAACTAAAATAAATGTTGAACGGCAAAGCAAACACAAGTGATAATTTGGCAATATAACAGAACTGTGACATATAGTGTTATTAGCATCAGCATCATGTACTTCCAAAACTGAAGTTTCTGTGTTATAACAATTGTAGAGTTTAAAAGTAAGATGTATTCACATATTCAAATGAAATGTCTATCTTGTGCAACATATGCATGTGTGTCTGCTCTCTTACAAGAAAAATGCTAATGCACAGCTGATAAAGAACCCTTCTGTTTGCCTCCATTCTATTCTAATGAGAGAACAGTGGGCACTGCTGGAAGACTGAACAATCTGCACAGAAAACAAACCAGCAACTTTCCTGTCTCACAATGGCACCATTCATTCACATATCTATCCTATTTCTCTGTCTAGCCACTGTGCTGCTTTCCCCTGCTGTCCTTCCTCCATCCATCACATTCCTTTATCCATATTTTCAATTCTGTTTTCAACTCCGTCTTTCATTAATTTCCACACATTCGCATTTTGCCTCTCAATTTTACACCGGACGATGCCACATAACACAGACCAATTTCTTTTTTTAATGTCTATCTCATCAACTGTTCCTTTATTCAACAGTTAATCTCCTTCCCTTAGCAGGTCATCAGCCCGTAATTTAGCCCTTCCGCTGCTCCTTTTTTATTTTGTTTTCATTTCATTATCTATCCCTTCATCTACCGTTCCCTTGGCGCGTTATCATTGTCACGCTCACTCACACAGCTCAGTCCTTTCGGCACATAAAGCCTGATTCCATTATGTTGTACAGGGCCTCGTTTCATTTCCGTGCCAATAATAAATGATTATTTAGCAGTAACAAGCAATACCTCAGACGTAATGAAAAGCTAACGATAATAAACCACCGAGCAGCCTCCGCATTACAGTTCTTCTCCTGGAAGTTGCAGTGCCAATTCAACATGTAGTGATTATGTTTTAATTAAAAAAGGCACAATCAAAGGGTTGTCCCACAATAAAAATTCAAAACTCGGAACTAAACATGATCTGAAATTGAATAGGCTTCAAGAAAATCCAAGGCACTCGTCTCCAGAAAAAAAACGTAATATGCCTTTGCTCTAATGCTGCATATATTGTTTGATATATATCTTTGTACAGGGGCTTGCAGCCTCTTTCTCAGCAGAATCACCAGAATCGATCTTTTTTAATTATAATTTTTTTTACCAATGATTCACCTAAATATTTTCTGTTTATACGGTACTGCAGACGATGACTACATCATATCTGTTTCCAGGAAAAACAGACCGAAAGCAGAAAATACAGAAAATCCATGTTATGCACTTATTTACAAATTAAATAAATGTCAGACTGGCTGACTGACATGTGATGTGCTTTCTTCTTAGAAAACTATTCGTTTTTAGAAATGTCTCATAATATATATCGTCTCAAAAGGTGTATAATTCAACTTTTGTTTTTGTTAAAGAAGGAAAAGAAAATTGCAAAACTCAATACTATCAAATCGCAATACTTCAAGAATCGCGATAAATGAAAATCGCAATACAAATCAAATCGGCACCCATGTATCGTGAAAGAATCAAAATCGGGACAAAAGCATATCATCCCAGCCCTAGCTACTTAATGCTATAAACACTTCATTTATACCTCACTGATTTATACCTGTAGTTTCTGGAGGTTGCTCTTGATGGTCACGGTGCTAATTTGCAGCAGTCGAATGTAATTCCTCTCCGACTGGACCAGCTCCTCGATGGCCAGCATCTGTCTCTGGGCTTCCCTCTCTTTAGCTGCCGCTTCCTCCTCTTCAGACTTTTTTTTGGCCTCTTCTGCCTCCTCTGCCAACCTCTCCTCTGATATTGCGCTGTCCTCTGAGAAACTATCCTGTGAGGAGAGTTTGACATTTTTCCCCCCAGTGGAAGTATTTGTATCCAAAAGTTCCGAGGTCTCGGCAGGCGCCTCCACAAACACCGACGCATTCAACTCCTCCTCTGTGCTGAAAATCTCTTCCTCAAACTCATCTGTGTCTGCGGTTTCATCCTCCGTCTCCTGGAACTTCTCTTTCATTACATCTTTCTTGGAGATCTTCTCTAAAGCTCCGAGGGGAGACAGAGCAGATGAGGCCGGTTTAGGGAGAGGCAGTGTGAAGGAGGAGGGCTGAGGCCTCCTGGGCACCTCCATGTTGGAGATCACTGTCAAAGCAAAGCAAACACGGTTTAGACCATTTGTTTCCATGCTATGTAATGGCAAATAATATCTCTTCATAAGTAGGGCTGAACGATTAATTGTTTTCAAATCGAAATCCGAGATTTGAAAGAATGCAATTAGCTAATAGTGAAGACCGTGATTAATCTCCAATGAATGTCCAATATTTAGTTGAATGTTTGGTTTAACATTAAACACATATAATAATAATGTTATAATAATGTTACATATCACAGATTGTTTACAGAAATGTCCTATTTTAAGTGGATGTTTCATCTATATTACTTTATTTAACATGATCATAGAAGGTGCGAATATGTAGATGCTGCTATTGAACTGAGGCATTACAGAAATTTCAGTTTACCGGAAAGTACTGATTATTTATATGTATTGGAATAAATGTTCTGTGTTTGACTGTTCAATGTTCCATGCTTATTAAAAGAAAAACACTTATTGCTGGCAGAGCATATCTATGTTCTCATCCTTGCATGAGAATATAGAGCAGTTCGGATGGTGTCTCATGTTATAATGCTCCATGACATGGTGTATCTGTTAGAAAGTGAATATTGAACTTTTAAATTTTTTCCCAAAATCGTTCAGCCCTACTCATAAGTAACAGGTTCTTTATCTTCTTCATAGGCATTGTTAAGCATATTTCCAATATTATAAGAGCATTTTATTCACATTTAAAACCACAGAGAAAACAGAGTTATGGTAAATGATGGCTTGGACTGCAGTTTTCTACTGTAAAAGAACACCCATCTTAACAAGATATAAGTCTCCCCCCCATTATTGATTCTCTGAGCTATCAGTGTGATAACATTTTACTGGAATTGTACCTCGTACGATTTCATGTGACACATAAAATAATTGATTGATTAAGTGCAACTGCTGCATGGTGTCAAATGTCCTCATCCCAGTGTGAACCAGATGGACCACCAGATGTCAATAGTACTGGATGACAAGGAAGGACACTCCAAACTTTACAATGATACATTTTCTTGCATTTCCAAGAAATTAAGTACATGTTACAGGACCTAAGTCGCCTAATTGTGGTGAAATATCAGCTAGAATGAGCAGCTTTAGCCTCGTACATAGCAAGAAAAAAATGATCTTTTAAAAAGTCAAAATAGATGGCTGCTATTTGGAGAGATACATCAGGCCAGTGAAACTTAAAAGTCAAAACATACTTGACGTCTTTTGTTGAGTAAAATAAGGTGTGGAGTGGACAATGGTGTGTTAAACTTCAAAAGCTCAATATACGGGCATTATGAAACAACCAGAAAAGATAACCAGCAACAGTCAGAAGATAAGGATTTCTGCAGGCGTTAACTTTTTGTAAGTCCTACCCTTGTATGTGCGTTTCCTGTTTTAGCACTGCTGTGCTGTCAGAAGTGACACATTTACATGAAAAGGTGAAAGAATACTGATTGTAGGAGAATGAAACTAGTTGGCAACTTCCATGCTGTTGGAGACATTCAGTATTACATAAACAACTTTTTCAGTTTAAGGACCTATTTGTCTGCAATTCATGTACTCACCATTTACATGGACAAACCCAACATGTATGTAGTATAAAGAAAGTTATTGTCGTAAAAACTCAATTTCCATTTTCTACCCTCTGTCTGTTGTTCACGGACCACAAAAGTGAAGTAAGAGTTTGGTGCTGGATATATCGTCCACATGGAAATTCCTAGAATTTCAGGGCAGCTAACACAATATTCCTCATTTTGATTTAAGGTTTTATCACTTGGAAGTGAAGTATATCAATCATCTCATATCAAAATGAACTCCACAAACCCTCAGACAGCAGCATAGCTGCATATGTGATGGCTTTGTTTATATTAGAGGTGTCAAACTCATTTTAGTTCATGGGCCACATACCCCAAATTTGATCTGAGGTGGGCCAGACCAGTAAACCACTCCAGAAAGACCTGCCAGAGTTTCTTGTCAGCTTGAAAAAGAACTCAGATATTCTCTGAGATTAAAAGTAGTAAATTTGGAATGAATTAATTCTCTGCAATTTTCAAACTTTGCAAAGTCATCCAGTGGGCCTGATTGGACCATTTGGTGGGCCGGTTTGTATTGTTTACTTCACACAAACATGCAGAGAGGGGAGATGTATTGTCATGGACCCTCTGAGCTGGAACACCATGTGTTGACCCACTGGGAGGCTGGCAAGCTGCTTACAGACCAACTAATGCTGCCACCGCTGTGACAATTAGCCATTACATGGTTCAGCTAAACAGCCTTCTTTAAAGGATGGACTCTAATGACAGTTTTATTTTTGAGACAGTGATTAAATTATAGAGTCTGTGACTCATGACCACATCAGCAACTTAGGCTCAGAGTTTCTTCTATGCATCATAGTCTGTAGGCTTGGGTGGTTTCACTCCTGATACCAAAGCAAAATCTTTGTGATACCTTACTTTGAAAATGATGAACATGTTTTTCTACATTACACTCTTCATACTCTGTGTACTGTTCTTTGGACACATTCAGTCTGTACCAAAATACTCTTGAGGTTACATATACAGTACAGCCCTAATAGTCTGATACTGTACATCTAAACGGAGTCACTAAATTATGAACAGATATGTTCTTGCACAGAGTAAATCTGTTCTGAATCTTTTCTAAAAAGGTCATCAAAAATATGTAACTGAAAAATGAATGAATTCATTTTCATCCGTTTACTCGGTTTCATTATGTATAATACTTTATGCTAGGTGTAGCGATAAACTGGCAGCTGTCTCACACAACAGCCCTGAATTCATTCATACAGTCATGAAGGTTAGAATGTTCCGTTTTTGCTTTTTGACTTAACTGAAGCCTGTAGTTCTAGAGTGGTGTTTGTAACAACAAATTCACACAATAAATGTTAAATTGCCTCTATAGTCTTCTTTTTGTTATTATGTGCATGGCTACACTGGATGACATTGTATTTTCAGGTGTCCACCACTTGAACATCATTATTAAAATAGGTTATTGTGACTGTTATCCTTCATTCTGATCTAATCCTTCCTCACAGATTTATCTTTTCCCTCCAACAGAGGGTTTAGGGGTTTAGCAGCATATGGTGACCCAGAGTTGGGTATAACAACTAAAGATGGGTGTCAAACCTCAAAACTGTTTTTGGACTTGCAAAAAAAACAAAAAAACAATCTGCAGCAATAATCAAAACTGGACCAAAAGCTGGCATTGAATACCCGCTTGTTCAAATAGTTCCTTATTTGAATCAAAATGTTGCTTATTCTAAACTTGTAGACAAAGTTCTTGACAGGCTGCTTGTGTTTTCATTTAACATTTGTAAAAAAGTTTGACTTTAAAAAAAATGTAAAGTAGCTTGTAGAAAAACATGTTTAGAACTCTAAAAGTAAAGTATTCAGAAGAGTATCATTTTGGTACATTTACCAAAACCCAGGTATTATACTGGTGTTACCTATAACCTTTCTAAACCATTACGTTACTACAATTATGGCACACAAACACACAGAAAAACAAATGACTCTAAGTCACAACCTGACGCAAAAGCTTTCTTTACATCCCCCCCCCCAAAAAAAAGAAGAGCTCCAGGCTGAGACGTCTGCTGCCTACAAGCAGAACCAAAACCACAGCAAACTCCACTGTCCTGACAACAGCAGTGTGCAATAGAGTGACAGAGTAGCATTTACATGAGATCAGGCTATCATTACCTTATGTAAAATCCTTGATTCGGCTGTGGTGAACCTTGATCTCACCCCTCTCTCTCTTTCGCTCTCTCTCTGTCTTGTGTGCTCTGTCCCAACTGAAGTAGAAATCTGCTGCAGAGGAGACTCTGCTGCATTGAAAACACACACACACACACACACACACACACACACACATGCGCCAGTGTAACTTTCTCCAGTGACTCACACACAGCAGGCTGCTGCTGAGCCTCATGTGGCAGGAGTGTGTGAGTGTATATTCACAAGTGTGTGTGTGTGTGTGTGTGTGTGTGTGTGTGTGTGTGTGTGTGTGTGTGTGTGTGAGAGAGAGAGAGAAAAACACTGTGTATAAGTGTGTGAGGAAAGGGGGGATGGGAGTGGAAAGGACGGTGGGCCGGTTATTTTGCAAAGGAAAAAGAGGGGAGGGGGAGGAAAGGGTGGCCACACACACACACACACACACACACACACACACACACAGCTGAATAAGCTGATTGACTGCAGCAGCTGGTGGGAAGAGGAAGTGGCACTCACCCAGGCGGATGCTGATTGGCTCACAGTGTCTTCACAGTGGAATGAAGGGCCAATCGGACGACACCTAGATAGCTTTCATGAAACACTGCACAGACCAATGAAGGCGGAACGATGAAATGATTGAAGTTTTCCTCTCACAGGAAACAAAAGCCCCGTGGGACGTCCCATCCTCTTCCAATTCCAAAGGGATTGTCTGGATTTTCTGGTGGAGAAGGTAACAAAAAGGACTCACGGCTCACGTCTTTGGATTTTTTCAGCCGTAAATAAAAGATTTATGGATGCAATTCATTTCAAACAATTAAACAAACAATTAAAGACGGTGCGTGCATGCCCACTGAGCAGCTACTAGTCATTACAAAATTCAAATGAAAAGTTAAGAGAACTTTGAGAGTCCACAGCATAACCATTCACTTTCATTCAATGTTAAAGACTGAGTTTCCTCTAAGGGAAGGAGGTATCCAGCCGTGCAAATATCTGATGTTAATTAGAGACACCAGTCACACTACAATGGAAAAGAATTACCCTTGTGGTGCTAAAAGCTTTTTAAAAAATGCATCTGAGCAAGACTGAGACTAAGAGCCAACAGCTACGCTACAGGCTGTACTTAAACACAGCAGTGCTTTTCCATAAAATACTAACATCAGCATGCTGACATGCTCACAATGACAATGCTAATATCCAGATTTTTACCACATTAACAGTATTAGTTTAGCATGCTATGCATGCTAACAATTGCGAATTAAATCAAAAATCAAATTGAAAAAATTTGACAGGGCTGATGTGAATGTCATTAGTTTTGCAGGTATTTGGACATAAAACCAAACCAAGGGTTTCTGGGATCATTGAAGTTAAAAGTGTGGCCTGCAGCCTGGTAAAATGCTGTTTTTATGATATGCAAGTCTATTTTAGCTCAAATGCCTCTGGGCGCAATTGGATAGTCCTTCAACCAATCAGACCAAAGATCCGGGTGACGTAGCAGCGACAGCGGCATCAACGGGTTGCTGCGCTTCGGTGGCCGTCATGTTGAATGTAAACAAAAAGCTGCTCGCCGTCGCTGCGCTATCGTCATCATGTAAAGCCCGCCTCAACAGTTGCGATTGGTGCCTCGATTTGGAAAAATTGGAAATGGGCTTGAATGGGCTCTTGGCCAGACTGACTTGCAGAGCAAATCTCAAATTTGCCGGAAGTTCGTCAGGGTTTTCCCAGGCTAAGTCTATTTAGTAATAGAGAGACGTCCTTGTGTTACCTGATACCAAACTGAAAAAAACACATTCAAACAACAGTTTTACTTTCAAGGAGGTACTAGATTCTCAGTGACCGCTTCATTCAGCTTCAGTGGATTTGGTTCCACAGCAAAAGATCAATCTGTCATCTCTCACAACACACCTTTCTTCAACACAGAAAATCTGTTGTTTGATATAGTGCAGACAGGAGCTGTCGCTGCCAATCCAAAAAGTATCAGGGTGGAGATGTAATACTGACAGAGGAGGCAGGATGCAATCACAACTTACTTCATTTTTACCTCCGTCATCTTCATGTAGACTTTATATGTTTTTTTTTTAGAAAATGAAAATATCAACATAGGACTTAGAATGAATATTCAGATTTACAGACTTAGCATTTATAAGTATTTCAATATTTTACTATACTAATTTCCACTTACCTTTAGATGATTCAATAGAACATTCGTTTCTCAAAAACAATGAAGAACCAAACACATACACTCAAAAGACCATCTTAGTATGAGCCCTGCCAATAATTAGAATTACAATAGCAACGTTAGCATGAGCCCTGAGACAATGGAGAGATTCATTGCAGTCATGGAGGCAGGAAGGCAGCGGCTAATCTTTATCCGATCGGTATGTCAGGATGGAATGCTGCAGTACAACATTTTTTTTTTCTAAACAGCTGACTCATGATGATCTGACAACAACTTAAGGTGTGATGCAGAAGAGCACGGCTTGTGCAAAGTGACAATACGCTTCAGGGAATTCTCAAAACCTGCCTTTCTAAAAATGTTCCATTCCTAGAAAGCACTGAGTATACTTGTTCCAAGGCTGTGGAAATGGCTGACACTGTTATCCTTCTTGTCATCGACATTACAGGCAGACCGTGAATACTATTGTTATCTGTTTGTTTAAACTCTGAAATATCAGGGTGTACAATACTTGCTTATCACATGCGGTGCCAGTCACCTGTTGGACTGGAGAGCTTTTGAGTTAGTAGTTAGATGGTGACTGATGTCTGGAGTGGAAAGGCCATTTAAGAAGATCAAGGTGAAAGAAGAGTCAAAACTGGGTGGAGTGATGAGATAAGAAGGCTAAATGTAGAACCATGTTTTCTGTAATTGCACGGTTGGTCCACTTCCTAGCTCCTTTGCATGCATATCTTCACATGAAGAAATTAAGGGCAAAAAGTCCCCAAGGAATCTCAGAGTTTCCATTCCAGTCACCTAACATACATGCAAACAAACTGCGCTGTTAAAAATGCACCGATAATAGCAATAGTATGCTTTTCATCACGTTGGCACAAGGAGGTGATTACTGAACACATTTTAATCTGAGCTCATTTCTTATTAAAACAGCAACTTTATTCCCTAATAACTATTCAAAGTGTCCCCACAATTTTGTAAATGCCCTGACTTTTTAGACAGTGGGGGCAAAGGTTTAGCCTGGTCCTACCAGACTCTGGTACATTTCATTTGTACAGAGAGTCTGGCCACTCTCCATTGACAAGTGTTAACTTCCTTGAAGGTGGGTACTCTGTTGAAGTTTAAAACTATTGGATCTGCCCAGAGCCACTCTGGATCTGCCATAACCAATCGCTAACGTTTGGTCGTGACATATGTCAACAACAACTATCGACTTAGCATTGCTAGCGTTCACCTTAGCCAACTCTTTCACCACTAACGGAGCGAGCTGGAAAATCTAACTTTTCCCGAACCCCGTGGGGAGGAGGGCTACAACATCATGGCCACCAACACAACTCAGCAAATATTGTTCTTGATTGGGTTTTAACTTCTGGATATTCGGCAGCGTTGCCACAACGGACCGAATGGCTTCACTCGCATCTTTCTCCACCGCCATTACAGAACTACAACTCAAACTAGCACACAACCTCAACGTTATCATTCTCAGCCACTCCCTCTGTTCGCTGATTGGACCGGTAAAGATTGGCCGGAGAAAACCCAAGAATATACCACAAACCCAGACGGTGTACTGAAGGAAAATGAAAATTGAGCGGAAGTACGTAGGAGGGCGGAGCCAGGCTAGCAAAAGTTGTCCCCTAAATATTTCTATTTATTTCCTACACTGCATAAAGACATAGATTATCTTTGTTATGGTGCTAAAAGTAAACTATCATATGACAGACTTTGACATCAGACATGTAATACCATCTATCAGGTGGCAATGGTCCAACTCGGGACATCAGGGATGTCATTACTTTTCAAGTTCATAATCAATATGACCAGATTACTGCTTTAACATGCTCCTCTTGGACAACACTTCAAGAGGAACTTTGAACTGGAAGGATGCAAAAGTCTGTTAATAACCAGCATTAAGGTCTCCCTGCTGCTGGCAAAACAAAAACAAGTGACAAACAGCTGAGAAAAGATATCATGGCTGTAAATGAAAGCAGAGATGATTGCATCCTGCCTGTTCAGTCAGCAGTAAACACTCTCTCTGTCAGAGTCTCAAGTTGCTGCAGCATTACCCACAGTGAGTGAAGAATTATTTTAGGATGACTGCGAGTTACAGCAGATTAAGGGTGCCATCATGACTTTACTTTGCTGTCTTCGGTTTGAGCTATAGAGGTTTACATTGTCTCATGTGGTGTGTTTAGTTTTTACACTGTACTTTGCATCATGGATTCATAAGCTGCTTGATTATTGGTATGTTGTTGACCTGGCATCACACTGGGGAAGAAATATTGGCAGAGAGGAGTGTTGAATAAATAGTAGTAAATGAAACGCAGCAACGTGATAACATTGACTTAATTCTGTGTGCTGGAAGACAAGCAACAAGTTACAGTGAGTACTTATAGGCACCCTATCCTTAAATAAATATGTTTTAGAAGAAACAAATAAAGAAATTTGACACTGAAAACTCACTATGCATAAAGAAGTTAAGCAAGAAATACAACAACTGAGTCAAGAAAAAGTCAACGAAACTGATGTATTCACAAACTGTTCATACATTTAGTGGGAAAAAAAAATGTTTTCTTCCACAGGGGAGTCAAACAAATTTGTTGTTTGATTCTTTCTTTAAATTACAGTCATAACTAAACTGTAAAGCCTGGCAACCAATAGCAAAGATTGTGCCGTGACAGACAGTATGGATACATCCACAGAAAGGTGCCCAGAATAATGAGAATAATAAATTGAAGTATTACCTCTGTGCATTAGGTTTCTTCTCTCAGTGTAGCTCCACTCTGGACACCAGAAGCAGCAGAAGGAGAAGGAAACGTCATGGTAAGCTTGGCTTCCTAATCACCGGAGAACTGAAATAAACAAATTCAGACGGACTAAACATCATTGTTCATATCACTACACCATGTGCCTGGTCTGAACAACAACCAGCTATTTTGCATGAGGCTTTACAGTTGGCCTTTCCTGTGTCAATTTTTTCTTCTTCAAATCAGACAAAAAGTTAATGGAGAGCTGTGAATTATTTAAATAGCTTCACATAAGCCTAACATATAGGCTAATATACACACAGGTTTCACAGGTAGCAAGGCATGGAGATGACATACTGTACATAGATTTGGGAAATGAAAATACATGACTACACACATCAGATGTATTTAATAGCATGTATACAATATTGAGACACACACACACACACACACACACACACACACACACACACACACACACACACACACACACACACACACTACAGATTGAATGTGAGAGGTTTATGTGAAATATGTGCATGTTTTGACAATCATAGCTCTATGTGCAACAGGTGGAAATAATAAAGAATGATATTTAACCCCCGGTTGTAAATGAAAGGTGTCCTTCACAAAAAAAATGTCAAAAAATCAACCTGTCCACCATAACACTGTGTTAGTTTGTGAAGCCTGCTTTCATTTCACATGTTAGCATCTTGGCGGCAATACAGTAAATGATACCAGCAAAACGACATTAGCTTGTTTTGATTTTTATTATGAATGAGAGTTGATGTGGGCGGCGGAAACCAATCAAGACGATACTCAATTTTTTAGGCATTTGCATTTTCTTAACCCATGCATTTTTTTTTTTAGACATGTCTGTTAGAGGACTTTAAACCAACAAGAGCTCGTTAGCAAACTGACGCAGAGCGGGATGAAAAGGCAAACCCTTCGTTATGCAGTCTGCCTTGTGTTTGGATAAAGACAGAATTGAGAATACTGACGAAGAAATGTAATAAAACGTTTACCTTTCTGTCACAGTGCTCTCATCACGTATTTAATCCCGTTGTGATGTCCTGAGCTCTCTCGGCGTTCCTGACAAACTCCCGTTTACCTGGTTGTCATGTGTCTATGGTTGTTGTCATGTCGGCAGCCTGTCAAACTCGCGACAATAACAAACGAGCACGACCTCCGGGGAATCCTTTATCAAAATAAAAGCCTTATAAAAAAAGCAGCAACATATGTTAATTTCAGAGTAAAAGCCGAACATATTTTCGGTACGAAAAAAGAAGGGAGGGCACTGATAAACAAAAATCAGAAGTGCTGGTGTTGTGTCGATATCTATACCAATGACTGTAAATATGATAAATGATAGTAGGGTTATCATCATATTTTGTGTATAAAGTTTGCCCCCTAAAAACCATGAACTGATTAACTGAATGGATAACATTTATGTATATTGTGTTGTTGAGAGAAATCAATTTATCAATACATTTTACTAAATACAAAGTCCATTTCCTCACATGGATGCCTGTTCACTCCTCGGCGCCAGGGGGCTCCACCTCCGGTACCTTCTGTAACTACGTCAGAGGTAAAAGGTTATGAGTCTGACAGCGCCACATGCATGATGTTATGTAGTTGATGCTGGGTATTTAAAAAGGTTTTATTACTTCAAGCTGTTTCTTCCAGGTGGGTTTTTACAGTTTTCTTGGAAAAGCTTTTAAAGCTTTCATTTTGTGTTTGGTTCATTGAAGAATTTCAGCTAAATAGCATGTCGCTCCTTCAAGTTTAAAGAAATGCTAGCACATCCAGTTCTTTCTAAAACCGTATACTGCTAACAAACTAACGTTAGTTATTTACACTATCAAAGTAACGTTACCTTTAAAGCTTCACCGTTATTGTTGGTTTGTGTTAGCTACTTGTCTGGCTTTCGGCGAACTGATATAACGTTAACGTTAACGTAGCTAACTTATGTCTACAGGGCTCAGAAAACTGGCTAGCAGTTAAAATTTCAAGAAAACACTAAATTGACAATGTAACGTTAACGTTAGCGTCAATTAATAGGGGCGTTGTTAGATGGAGTGTAACGTTAAAGTTAAAGTTAAAGTTAAAAGAGAGAGAACACGGTATTTTCCGAATCCAGTGGGGCATCACTCTGTTAACAGAGGAAAACAAACAAACAACTTTTTCAAAATTGATGACACGATTCATGCTAGATTTATTTAATTTCTCCACACAACAGCAGCCAAACACAGACAGTGCAGCCCCCGCCCCCCACCCCCAAATGCTCTAAAACTGAAACTATTAACGTTATATAAACAGGGCTGTGTGCCAGTGTTTTAATGTTGGACTGAATATCTCAATATTGCTATGATATTTTAGGAATTTGTCTCAGTGCTTATAGAATGTATTCCACACCCGGTAAAAACTGAAAAGCACCCATTTTATAGATAGGATTTGTCAAGCAGGTAGAGGTAAATTTTACACCAGCCACACTGAACTGTAATGTTAAACACTGAAGCCATTTCATGCTATTATAATAACTAAATCAAGTTTTTAATCACAGTAATAATACATCACTCTATGTCAGTCAATAGTTTTGCTACAGAACATGTTTAATTTTTGCTGTTTTTAAGGTGTTTGCAGGCTCTGGCTCCAGACTCAGGCTCTGTGTATTTTCAGTCTGTCTTGAGGTAAAATGCGGAACTTGAAGCTGCTGAAGAGCCTACGGAGCTCGGAGCTGCAGGGTCCAGGCTCCCCGCAGTGTTTAGCAGTTCGGGCTGACACCGGCTCGCTGCTGGTCGCTTCCCACTACTCCATCACAGAGTACGACCCACGCACTGGCCAGGTGAGCTGGGGATGACATACTGATTGGCTCTGGATTTTGACAACACACTCAAAACATCTCTGTTTACTTAATTATTTTAGCTTCATCTGGTTGAGGATAGTAACGTGGTTAGAGATGCGTCCAAATAAACAAAGTAGCAAAGGGAGGCGCGGCATTTCAAATAGGAATCAACTTTCTTCTATCGTGTTCTGCAGGTGGTCAGTGAGGCCTCGTTGACAGCTGAGGGTTTCCTCCCAGAGGACGGCAGCGGAATGGTGGTTGGACTACAGGACCTGGCTGAACTCGAGTCGGCTTGTTTGGGCACAGCTGGTGGCGATGTGGTCCTCTTCAACTTCAACACCTGCCAGGTTAGCACCTCATTTCTTTAAAGAGTTGTGTGGCAGTTAAGTGTTGGCTTTAGGGTTAATGTCTGGGTTGGTTTTAAGTTAAGGTAAGTATAAGGGGCAAGGGAATGTACTGTATTGTATGTATATGTTAATGAGAGTTCTCACAAAATATCTGTGATCATGTTCCACAGTTGGAGTGTGTTGGCAGTGTGGACAGCGGTCTGACCTCGATGACTTGGAGTCCTGATGAAGAGCTTGTCGTTCTCACTACTGGTCAGTATGTAATACAAATGTCAAAAAAACATATTTCACTGTTTTAAATCAAAAACGTCCTCCTTAATTTTAATCGTCAGAGCCCCCAGTGGAATTGTCAGTGCTCCCTGTGCATCGCTGCAAGCAGGACAAGGCACCAAACATATTAAGATACAAGTCTTATTATGGTCTCAACAATGGGCAGAAGGCCAGTACATACTCAATCCAATTGTCTAAACATTTTTTTTAAAGTTGCTACCAGTGAAGGTGGGGTAAGATGCTAGTCCTGTTAGTGAAGTGGGTTATTATAAAGTGGAGGCAGTCATTGGTAGCACCTTTTTTCTTTGTTTGGAAATTGTCAAAGATGAACAATAGTTCAAATCTTTTCATAAGCTGAGTATGGTCAAAATGCACCGTTGCTCTAGATAACCATAGTTACAGATCAATGCTTAGTTAGTTCATTCTTAGCTAAACCTATTAAGCAGTGTTCCAAATGAATAAATCACTAATACTTTGTGCTCACAGGTCAGGAAACAATCATCATGATGACCAAAGACTTTGAGCCGATCACTGAGGTCGGAATCCACCAGGATGACTTTGGTGAAGGTACAATGGCTCCAAATGGACTCTGTATAGATTAGTGGTTCCCAGTCGGAGGGTCAGGACCCACAGAGGGTCACAGGATGATTCATGGAAATGTAGAAATATTTGTTATATGGCTAAATGATAATAATAACATTTATAATACATTAATCTACTGTATATTGTGTGTTTTGCAGGGAAGTTTATCACGGTGGGTTGGGGGAAGAAGGAGACTCAGTTCCACGGCTCAGAGGGGAAACAGGCAGCACAGAGGAAGACCCAGGTTGGTGTTTAACCACAGAAACATCCAAGCCCGGAAAAAAAACAAACAAAATATATAAAAAGTTTTGAAAATGAATAGAAAATTAGTTTAATATCAAAATATTCCAAATGATGTAAACACGCGCCCACAGGAGGTGCAGCCGGCTGCAGCCTGGGATGACCGCACACCCCGGGTGACGTGGCGAGGTGATGGTCAGCTGTTTGCCGTCAGCGCCGTCTGTCTTCAGACCGGAGCCAGGAAGGTCCGGGTCTGGAACAGGGAGGGTGTTTTGCAGGCAACCAGCGAGCCCATCAACGGCCTGGAGCAAGCGCTCTGCTGGAAGTAAGAACGCTGCCAAAGAAATGTTCTTGTAGTTCGTTAAATACATGTTTTTTTTTTTTTTTTAGATTAAGCTCTTTCCCATGTGGAGAACCGTATTAATGTGTAAAAGATCCCGGTGTTTTTCCTGGATGAACCATCATTTACATGATGAAATAAAAGGGAGAACAGTAGAGGTGTGAATTCATGGCCAATCTTCTCCTGCTGTTTCAGACCCTCAGGCAATCTGATAGCAATCACACAGCGTCATCCCAACAAACACAGCGTGGTTTTCATGGAGAAGAACGGACTGCTGCATGGAGATTTTACCCTCCCATTCAGCAAAGACCAGGCCAAGGTACGTTCAGCTAAACCTGACTCGCGTACGGTTTTAGAAATATATAATGAACCTCAGTGATTTTTTTTTTTTTTAATTTTCAAAACCAATATAAAACACTTTGTGTGTGTGTGTGTGTGTGTGTTCCAGGTGAAGGATTTGCTGTGGAACAGTGACTCCACTGTTTTAGCTGTGTGGTTGGAGGACATGACTGCAGGAGAGGACGAACAAGTCAACACTTCCAGTAAGTTCAGCCAAAGTTGGAGCCCGTCCCTCAGGCCAATCATCATGTTGGATCACATCGGTGACATTAAATCATTGCCTAAAGACAAGGAACACAAGGAATCTGACATGAATTGGATACATCTGTGACAATCCATTGTTCCTCCTCTGATAAACTGCAGTAAACTGACTTTGGACTTTATTCTTTATCAAAAGTATTTGGATGAACATTTTTCCATGGCTTGCCTTTTAGAAGTTTGCAATTTATTGTTATGTCACTGAAAATACTACAAAAGCAGAGCCTGTTTAATAGCTAGAATGACTTTGTTCATCAGTAAGTTGAATAAATAAATAATTAAATAAATAAAAGAAAACGTATATTAATCAGCCACCTTAAATCTGCCCGTGCTCCCTCTACAGTTCAGCTGTGGGTGGTGGGGAACTACCACTGGTATCTGAAGCAGAGCCTGGACTTTAGCAGAGACTCTCAGAAGGCTCCGGTCTGTGTCTGCTGGGACCCCGAGCGCCCCCTGAGGCTCCACGTGGTGACCCGCAGCTGGATCAGCGTCACCTATGACTGGGGCTGGACGACTGGGAGGAGCCCCGGGCTGGACGCCACCGACAACGCCAACGTGGCTGTGATTGACGGAGGTAAGGGACAACGAGTCGAGGGGACATGGAACCGTGGGATGATTTTCAACATAATGTTAATATTTATCTAACAACACCCCCTCAGATAAAATCCTGGTGACAAACTTCAGGCAGTGTGTGGTTCCTCCTCCCATGTGTTCATTTGAGCTCCAGCTGACCTCACCAGTCAACCAGGTGACCTTCCTCTGCCAGCCTCAGAGGACCAATCAGCTGGCAGCGTTGACCTCTGACGGACAGATCTCAGTCTACAGCCAAGGTGGGTTTGCTTGCTTGGTTGCAATGACAGCAATCACCAGAATGAATGAGAGTGGAATTTAGTATGCTGAACGCTGTTGCATTCTTCACCTGTTACAGCTTGAGAAATGAGAATATGAGTGAGGAGAGCAAAACACAAGGGATCTTGGGTAGAAGGAGACAGATGCTGCACAAAAATGAAATCTGGCCTGATGCTCACATCACACATAGCATTTTTTTCTTCAGGTGTTTTAAATTGAGATACACACTGAGGTGTATCTGTGTTACTCTGGGTCTACATATTATTCTGAGCAGTTGGTTCTCTTTGCTGCACCCACCAATCTTTCCAGATTCAGGAGAACAAGTTGACAAAACAGCAGATGGGTTCCGCTTGATGTCTCGTCCCCTGGTCCTCCAGAAAACGTTAAGGTAACGCACAGCAACCTGCAGTGCAGCTGTTTTTCTGCAGACGATTCCCTGTCTGAACTTCTGTCATGTTGACTTTAATCATTTGAACATATTTTTTTTTGTCTAAAATCTGCCACGTGATACTTTGAAACGAACAAGCACTACATGAAGTTGGGTGCTGGTATTCAGCTTGTAGGCTAAAGATGCTAGCAGTCTGATTAATGCACGTTGTTTTTTTTTTTCACAAGCTTTACTAGTGTTTCTTCAATGTTCCCTCAAGGATTGCTCTCCTGTTCCTCTGATTTTTCTGCAGAGTGACGCTTCTCCAGGAGCAGCCTCTGGCCCTGCGGCATCTGCTGTGGCTGGAGGACGAGCTGTTTGTGTGTGTGAGCTCCGGTCTGCTGCCAACCTCCTCCACCCTGCTGATGCTTCACCCTGCTCATGGCGCTGATGACACGCTCACTGTCAGGTCAGCAGGGCTCAACTCAAAACTAGAGATGGCCCGATACCATTTTTTGCTTCCCGATACCGATTCCGATACCTGAACTTGCGTATCGGCCGATACCGAGTACCGATCCAATACCAGTGTGTCGTATATTTTATTATGTTTTAACAGCTGTATACTACTATCCCTGCATGGATATGATAGGATTTCTATCTTTGTTGTCGGTCTGGCTCAGGTTAAACTCTTTGTGAAACATGAATGCCACAGAACTTTCTTTTATTATGCAGTTTGACAGTCAGTTATAACGGAAAAAGAACATAAATAAACTACTTTAACGTAGATTTTCTTTAGGGCTTTATTACGTGGTATCGGATCGGTGCATAAACTCCAGTACTTCCCGATACCAATACCAGCATTTTAGGCAGTATCGGAGCCGATACCGATACTGGTATTGGTATCGGAACATCTCTATTCAAAACACCCGAGTGGCAGCACTAGTTTTTGTCCTGTTAAGCTAACAAATGAACTGAATTGCATTGAATATATTAAAGTCAATTTTTCCACATCCATGTTGTAAATTTAGGACTCTGCACGGTGTGTTTTTATTTCAGGTCTGAGATAGAAGTCGACGGTGTTGTTGTCAGTATGATTCACTGCTCCCAGACTGGCACTGTGGCACTACAACTGGAAGATGGACGGATCAGGAAGCTGTGCTGGGGTGAGTCACCACACTCTTCTTCTCTAAGTGATGTTTTGTTGGAAATTTTATGAATTCAAAATGGATTATTTGATAATTCAGAAGCACTCTGCACAGCATGGAGATTGTGGCTCGATGGTGTTTTAAGCCCCCAACGTCTCCTTCCAGGGAGCACTGCGACCGTTGACTTCAAGGCACCTAACCCTAACTTTAACCTTAACCCTAACCATAAGCATTGCCTAATCGACTTCAAGGCAGTGCTGCGACCGTTGACTTCAAGGCACCTAACCCTAACCCTAACCATAACCATTGCCTAATCCTAGTGCCTTCCAGGCAGCGCTACCTGGAAGGAGACGTTGGCGGCTTAAAACACAGATAAACGAGATTGTGCAGAGGGTCTGACTTTCAGCCTCCCAAATAGGAGGTATTCTTCCAGCTGAAGTACCATTGAGCAGCATAATAATTTGCTGCCTTCAGTATTGCAGGGTATTGACAGTATTACAGAGGAGAATGTCACCGTATAAGCATGTAAAATGCATTAGTTAGGCAGCACGGTGGCTCAGTGGTTAGCACTTCTGCCTCACAGCAAGAAGGTTCTGGGTTCGAATCGGGCCTTTCTGTGTGGAGTTTGCATGTTCTCCCCGTGTTTGTGTGGGTTTCCTCTGGGTGCTCCGGTTTCTTTCCACCATAAAGACATGCATACTAGGTAATTAGGACTACAGTTGAAAATTAGCCGACTGGCTAACACTGGCGCATTTAGAGAAATGTTGATTAATGTGCATTGTCCTAATCAAATAAACTTACAAAGTTACAGAAGGAAATAAAAAAGCTGTATTTAGTTTTATTATAATTTCTGTGTAGATCGTCCTGAGCCATCAGTGGAGGATTGGCGGGACTCGAGTGGATGTGCCATCAACTTCCCTGTTCCCTGCGTTCAGACGGCCCTCGGCAGCATCAGTGGGGAGGTAGAAACACGTACAACTGTGTTGACATGACTTATTATAAGTGAGTTCTTTGTACAGGCCTGAACCCTTATGTTTCTTTTTGTCTTGCGTTTATGTCTTCAGGAGTATCTGTTCGGCCTGACGGACAGATCCCACCTGTACGCTGGAGACACAGAGGTACGCTGTCAACTTTATTTTACCAGCTCTCTCAATACGTTCATTGCGAGAAAGGGCTGCTGGGAAATGTGTTCATTTATGTCTGCTTCTTTCTCAGCTGGCCTCCAATATTTCCTCCTTTGCCGTTTGCAACGACTTCCTCCTCATTACCACACACTCCCATACCTGCCGCTGCCTCCAACTGAGCGTGCTCAGTGTCAAAGGTAGGACGGACACACACACACACACACACACACACACATACAGAATTTGTAATGAGCTGATACAATGTTACTCAAAGTTGATGTTATCCAGCTGAGATTGAATACAATTTAGATTTTTTTTTTTTGTTTACATGACAAAGTATACAAATTATGTATAGCAATAGTTAATATTATAAATATAATTAAATTCCGAGTTATAACAATACGGGACAACTTATTGTGCAGATCCCAAAGGTGAGTTACTACCTCTGTTCCAGGGTCAGTGTCATCCATCTAAAGTTAAAGACAGGTCCATATCCATGTAAATAATATGGCGTATTGCATCAGTTATCTTAACTTTGGAGGAGGAGAAGGAGTTTAGTTCAGTGTTTGTTGGAAGTAGCTTCTAACTTTATCTCTGTTGTTAGCTGGCCTCTGGCCGGCTGCTCCTATAGGTAATGTGAACATCTGTGCTGTGTTAGTATACAGTAATTTATGGTACAGTTGAGTTGAAAGCCTTTTCACTCCGCAGGGCTGCAGGCAGCCTTGGCCTCAGATGGAGGTCAGAATGACGAGACGCTGAGGCGGGTGGAGAGGGGATCCAGGATCGTCACTGTGGTACCGCAAGACACCAGAGTGATTCTGCAGGTCCGTTTTATCACACATAAACAGACCTCTTGCCACCTTTCACTTTCCTGTGTAAACACCGCAGCAGTGCTGCAAATGTTATTGTCTATGACTGTGTATTTTTATGCAAAGCCAAGCTCCAGATGCAGATAACAAATTTATTAAAAAAAAATGTATTGTCATGCACAAATGACAAATTTAGAGGTATGAATGTATGTCCAGATGCCTCGTGGGAACTTGGAGACCGTGCATCATCGATCGCTGGTGTTGGCTCAGCTCAGGAAGTGGCTGGACAGGTGAGTTTGACATTCTTCCATTATATCACCTGAGAAATGAAAGAAAGAGACTTCAGATACAGTATTAGGGCACCACTGAGGCCTATATAAAAGAGACTTCAGATACAGTATTAGGGGACCACTAAGGTCTATATAAAAGAGACTTCAGATACAGTATTAGGGGACCACTAAGGTCTATATAAAAGAGACTTCAGATACAGTATTAGGGGACCACTAAGGCCTATATAAAAGAGACTTCAGATACAGTATTAGGGGATCACTAAGGCCTATATAAAAGAGACTTCAGATACAGTATTAGGGGACCACTAAGGCCTATATAAAAGAGACTTCAGATACAGTATTAGGGGACCACTAAGGTCTATATAAAAGAGACTTCAGATACAGTATTAGGGGACCACTAAGGTCTATATAAAAGAGACTTCAGATACAGTATTAGGGGACCACTAAGGCCTATATAAAAGAGACTTCAGATACAGTATTAGGGGATCACTAAGGTCTATATAAAAGAGACTTCAGATACAGTATTAGGGGACCACTGAGGCCTATATAAAAGCATCCAAAAAGCAGCATGTCATAGGACCTTTAATCTCAATGACTAAAGGTCCTCCCAGACCTTCTTAGGGCACTGACACACCAACCCGATTATCGGCCATCGGACAGTCTCCCGAGGTCAGTGACTCGAGTCTGTTCGATGTGTTCCGTGCCGTCGTCCGTCGGAGGAGCTGTCGGCCTTCATTTCCGGAGAAAAAAGACCCACGTGACGCGTTCGTCCAATCAGCTGCCGGTTTTCATTTTCTGGGAAACAATCATAGACTGTTAATGGAAACAATACAGAGAAGTGCCGCCTGCTGCTATGGAGACGTATTACGTTTCGCGCACGTGCAGAGCGTACGCTGAAGTCGGCGTCGCCTCAGTGTGTTCTGAGGCATTTTTTTGGACCTCGGGGACCCGACTGATCAGTCCGACTGGCTTTTCTGCCGACGGTCGGCCGTCTGGTTGGTGTGTAACAGCTCTTACATTGTACATTTTAAACTAAATGTAGCCTTTTTAATACTTAAACGTAACACAACATTGTCTTGATGTAATGCAAATGCCACGGTTTGTAGCTTAATACTTAAAGACTTGAAACAGCGTGTGAGCAAAAATGTTAACATTGCACCATACTGAACTGAGTGTTAAATCTGTTTTGTTTTTTTGTTTTCCAGTTTGAGGTTCAGAGATTCTTTTGAGTGTATGAGGAAGCTGAGGATCAACCTGAACCTCATGTATGACCACAACCCAAAGGTACATACAAGGTTTCATGTGTAGTTTTGTGACATTACATCTTTTATTTTGTCCACAGCAGGCAGTTTATTATTATTATTATTATTATTATTATTATTATTATTAAGTGAATATGTTTCAGTTGTTTGACTGTTTCCTGGCCCTGTTCTAAATTATGAAGGCAGTGCATCAATTAGGATTAAAGCACAAAACCAAACACTGACACCATGTGCGTTCCTGACTGCTCACGTTTCAATGGCCATCTCTTCCCGCAGGTTTTCCTGGAGAACATGGAGACCTTCATCACACAACTTAACTCCATCAGCCACATCAACCTGTTCCTCACTGAGCTCAAGTAAGATTCTTTAGCTCTAGTTTTTCAGTTATAGCAACTCTTGTTCTAACAAGTATTTTACTCCTATATTGTTTCTTTCTTTGGTACCCAGGGAGGAGGATACAACCGGCACCATGTACCCCCGTCCTGAGTGCAGCCCGGCCCAGGCCCAGCCTGTTTCTGGGCAGAAGAAAGTGGATGTAGTTTGTGATGCTTTACGGAGCGCCATGGAATCAATGGATCCAAACAAGTCAGTGCTTCTGAAATTAATTTAGGAACGTGCTTAGAACCTCAAAAACCTGAGACTTGGCCATGCTCACTTTATACTTGACTCACACCTTGGTTCAAAAGACTTAAAGGAACACGCCGACTTATTGGGACTTTAGCTTATTCACCGTATCCCCCAGAGTAAGACAAGTCGATACCCTTCTCATCTCCGTGCGTGTTGTAACGCTGTCTGACGGTTCCACCGGTAGCTTAGCCTAGCACAGAACCTGCAGGTAACTGGTTCCAACTAGCCTCAGAACTGTATTCTCAGAAAGGCGAAGCTCTGCTACTTGGGCGGAGTGATCTACTTTGCAGCAAGCCTTTCTGAGAATATAGTTCCCGGTTTGTTTACGGTTAGAAGATGGCTGTGTCTCATGTGACCTTGTTATTTGTACACCCTGTGACTCTACAAATCACAACATGTAAATAGGAACATGTTGGTGTTATTTTGTCACTTATTTGGATCAGTAGCCTAGTTGGAATCAGTTACCTGCACGTTCTGTGCT
The DNA here is from genome assembly GCF_008315115.2 of Sander lucioperca. Classification (NCBI taxonomy): domain Eukaryota; kingdom Metazoa; phylum Chordata; class Actinopteri; order Perciformes; family Percidae; genus Sander; species Sander lucioperca. The sequence goes on along the minus strand of NC_050173.1, from coordinate 44,102,918 downwards.
AGGCTAAGCTACCGGTGGAACCGTCAGACAGAGTTACAACACGCACGGACACGAGAAGGGTATGTATCAACTTGTCTAACTCTGGGGGTTACGGTGAATAAGCTAAAGTCCCAATAAGTCGCCGTGTTCCTTTAAAAACAGCTCTGCAGTGATTAGGCCACACATGTGCTGTCTGCATAAGAGTAGATAAAGCAGGGATATAAACCGATGATGTTGTCGACCTTCCAGGTTTTTTCTGTCCATATTGACGACTCACGTGAAGAAGAGCGTTCCAGAGCTGGAGGTCGCTCTGCAGAAAGTCCACGAGCTTCGAGGTGAGAACACTGATGACCTAACCCTAAACTGAACTCTGTTTCACTCAGCTACACATACACAGAAGCAGATTTTGGGAGGAGGTGATTTTTTATTATTTGTTTCTCATTGTGTGCTGCGTTTGTGTATTTGCCCAGTGAACCCTCCTGACGCTCCCGGTTCTGTGAGTGCTGAAGAGGCGTTGAAGTACCTCCTCTTCCTCGTCAACGTCAACGACCTGTACGAACACTCTCTGGGAACGTACGACTTTGACCTCGTGCTCATGGTGGCTGAGAAATCTCAGAAGGTATAACACAGCAGAGGAAGAAAGGTCTTCATTATGTTGTTTCACTTGACTTTGACTAAATAAAATGGAAGTCCAAAGTAGCATGACATTGTGTACCGAACACAATCAGTTATGTTAACGAGATTATTAAGTAAGCCCTTATTTCACATACCACCTGTGATGTTGAGGACCTCTGTATCCTAAAGCATTTAGAAGTTTTCAAGGAAACCCATTGTCCTCGTTAATATGCGTGAGTATGCACCAAAACTCCAGAGGTGGAGTAAAAATGACACAAGGGGCATTCAAGCTGCCAGATATTGCACAGATTTACACATTAATATGTTCACTTACACTGCAAGGTTCTCCAAAATATCAATTAGATAATTAGCACTGACAGCAGATCAAGTTTATGTAATGTTTTTTGTTTTGGAGTTTTTGTTCTTGGCATCTTTGTATTCGTGGGGAAAGCAAACCGAGGAACGGAGAGTGTATACGTAAGAATCAGTGTACCTTGAAAATTATTTTTTTGTTTTAAATGTTATGGAGGATATGAAAAGAACAAACAATGTATTCATTTCCAACATTCCCAACACCAGCTTTCCCCATTCATTATTTTTTTTAGACTCCCTTTTTATATGACTTAGTTGTGATTGGTGGATGATTTTCTCAGTATGTATCAGTTAATTGTTGTACACCATCCCTGCAGGACCCCAAAGAGTACCTTCCCTTCTTAAACATGCTGAAGAACCTGGAGCCAAACTACCAGCGCTACACCATCGACAAGCACCTGAAACGCTACAGGAAGGCCCTGCATCACCTCAGCAAGTGTGGTCAGTCTGAATGTTTGTCAGCTCGGCCCGTTTTACTGCTCTTTATTTAGAGAGCCACCGTTAGCTGTGAGATTCTCTAATTACCTGTCTTGAAACGTCTTAAATAAAATTTTTGATTTTTAGGGTCTGAAAATGTCTTGAAATCTGGAATTTACGATAAGGAGGTCTTAAAGCGTAACTCTCACCAAAATGCAACCTAGGGTCTTTTTGTGAATGTACCCGAGTCAAACTTTCGTTTAAAAGCATATTTAGGATGGAAGCGCCACTTTTAAGATTTACTGTATTTCCGTTTTTCGGTCAAATGGCCTTCTGAATGGGAGTGCTAGGGGCACTTTTATGCTAGCCTCAAAATAGCTATTTTTAAAACACTAAGAAGGCTCGACACAACATGAGACTTTGCTCAAAGTATCACCAGGGGCTCTACACATGAACTCGAGTATTGAGAACATTGTTTGTGTACCCAGAGTTTACTAAAAAGAGGTTTTAACAACTCACCGTAGCTCGTTGTTTCCGGCTGCTACCACCTTGGCAGTCAGAACGAGTCGATATCAAAACAAGTAGCCACAGATTTAGTGTATCCCTCGGTCACCGGTGTAGTTAAGGTGTAGAGCCCCTGGTCATACTTGGAGCAAAGTTTCATGTTGTGTCGAGCCTTCTTACTGTTTTAAAAATAGCTATTTTGAGGCTAGCATAAAAGTGCCCCTATTACTTCCATTCAAAAGGCCATTTGATCGAAAAACAAAAATACGGTAAATCTTAAAAGTGGCGATTCCGTCCTAAATATGCTTTTAAACGACAGTTTGACCCTAACCCTAACCCAGAATTTCATTAAATTACCTGAAGTACCTTAAAGGCTGATAGTTTATACACAGTCAACCATGTCAAGGTTGTAAGGCGAATCAGCACTTGGTATAAAAATTGTCGTCTTGAGCGTGGCTCTGGTGAGCTGTGCCGCGCTATGCTTTGCCACACCATTCTGTGTCGTGTCGCGCTGAACATTTTCCTGTTTTGTTTTTTTGTCGTGGTAAAGTCTTAAAGTTTCCTTTTTAGATGACTTAAAAAAGGTCTTAAAAGTCATCAAATTTGCTGTTAAAAATGTGCAGATACTCTGAATTACAAGACTCGTAGGTTTGATTTTCTTTGATGAAAAAATGATTGGCTTATGAATCACAGTTCTTAGGAAGTTGTTATCCTGCGTGCATGATTTATGTGAGACAATGCTCTTGGCTAACTTGAGAAAGTCAACGTGACAATCGTCACAAGAAAACCAACACTGAACATGCATGTTGATCTGTTAATCTATGTTCTAATGGTTTGCAAAGTCTTGACAGGCTGTGTTTTTTTTTTTTTTTTTTTTGTTTTTTTTTAAGCTGAATACAAGTTTACTGTGACCTGATCTCCGTTGTGCTTTGTGTTCAGGAGAGGAACATTTCCGTGAAGCTTTGCTTCTTGTGAAGGAGCAGAAACTCTACAGTGAAGCTCTGCGGCTGTACCCAACAGACGGTGCTCACTACAAGGTAGAAACACAGCCTGGAATATTTTTCACCCAGAAGTATCTAAAGCCATCAGTTTAGGTGGTTATACACTACCGGTCAAAAGTTTGGGGTCACTTAGAAATTTCCATTGCACTCCATTATAGACAGAATACCAGCTGAGATCAGTTGCATTGTTTTTTTTAACCAGGGCAGCAGTTTTCAGATTACATTATGTGCTTACATAATTGCAAAAGAGTTCTCCAATGTTTTCTCAGTTAGCCTTTTAAAATGATATCCGATTAGTAAACAGAATGGGCCTCTGGAACATTGGATGAATGGTTGCTGATAATGGGCAATGTAGATATCGCATTAAAGGTCAGCCGCCCACTCAGATCAGCTGGTATTCTGTCTATAATGGAGTGGAATGGAAATTTCTAAGTGACCCCAAACTTTTAACCGGTAGTGTATGTTTGCAAAACACTTTTCCTCTTCCAGTTTTCAGATAACTAACTTCAATTCTTTGAGATGATCTTTTACGGAAAGCTTGACCCCTGAACTCTGACCTCTAGGCTCTGAGCTGTGCGTACGCCGAGCACCTGATGGAGCAGCAGCAGGCGGAGCAGGCCGGCCTGTTGCTGTGGCGATGCGGCGAGCCAGCCGCCGCCTTGCAGGCATTCGCCAGCAGCTCCAGTTGGAGGAACGCCATCTGTGCGGCGCAGCAAATCCCACTACCACCTGACCAGTTGGCTCTGCTGGCCAGGGACCTGGCAGGTAACCGTAACAACCGGTAGATTGTAGAAAGATAAGAATGCAGGTTGACAGTCAGACAGACAGGTAGCCAGTTAGATGGTCAAACACGGTACCATGCAAATCCTAAAACAGCTACTTTCCTTCCCTTTTAGAGAAGCTGACTGAACAGCGACGGTTCTCAGAAGCTGCTCTGCTGTTGGACCAGTACGCCAAAGTAAGATCCTCTGCAGCAAGAAGCTGCTGGATAAAATGGCTTCCAATGAAGCAGCTTGCTTATGGTTGAAACATGCTCAATCTTTTCCAATAGGACTGTGAAGAGGCCATCTTGGCTCTGGTCACTGGTTCAGTCTGGGAGGAGGCGCTCCGATTGGTCAGTAAAAGCTTCTTTTTAATTGGACTTTTTATTTTATTTGTTTTTACTTTTGTTTATTCATTTATTTCTTGTTGACATTACCATGGTATATGTTCTTTGTCTGCTTCAGATTTACATGCACAACAGACAGGACATCACAGAAACCAACCTCAAACCTGCTCTGTTGGAAGGTGAGGAGAACTCCGACTGGCCTGTTCAGCCATCTAACTATCTCTTCTCATGCTTAGTCGTCTACTGTCACTTCCTAAACAGATCTGGAAACAAAGGAAGGGGTTGAACAGAGAGGCCAAACATTTGTCTTAAAGTGCTCATATTATGCTTTTTGGCTTTTTCCCTTTCCTTTATTGTGTTATATATCTTTTTTGTGGACGTTATAGGTTTACAAAGTGAAAAAGCCCAAAGTCCACCCCAAAGGGACTTACCATCTCCAACAGAAAACAAACTGCTCCAAACAGCTCTATTGTAGTCCAGCCTTTACTTCAGAGACAAACGTGGTCACTTTGTAACACGTTATAATGCTCGCCTAGCTGCTAGCATGGCACGCCCTCATACTCTGCTCCTGACTGGCTAGTAGTCCTTACCTAGCTATTGAGCATGTGCGACTCCCAACAAAGATTAAACAGAAGAGAGATGCCTCACTCTGTAGCTAAACCAGATAGCTCAACACACAGGGTGAAAAGAGGAGCTGCAGCAATGTGCAGTACAACAAAAAGATGGTGTTTTTTGAGAATTAAACCACGTAAACCTATTCTGGTACAACCTCTAAATACAATTATGAACCGGAAAATGAGCATAATATGAGCACTTTAATGTCTTGTTGTGTCATGTTGTCTTGTGTCAGCTTTCAGCACCCAGACTGCATTCCTGGAGGCCCAAGTAGCGACGTTCACGCGGCACAGGACCCGGCTGGCCGTGGTCCGGGAGCAGAAAGAGAAGGCCAGACTGGACATGCTGGGTGAGAACAAGTCAAACTTGACAGGACCTAAAGTATCTGAGCTAACATGTTTTTTTGATGATGTTATGTCAAATCTGTCTGTTAATGTCATACCATATGTTGCTTTTTATAGTACCAAATGTTCACCCCCTAGTAGGCCTAAAAGGAAGTTGTAAAAAGCTTAATCTCAGTAAGAAAGAATTCCAGTAGTGTTATTTTTTTTTTTTTGTCAAAACGTATATAATATATAATAATAATTTCTCAGACCAGTCGTAGCATCTGTATGCTCAATATGTTGAGTCATATTCTCACCACAATATGGTTAAGTACACTCCATACAAGGTCAAGAGGGAAGCCAAAAATGAAGGAATTAAGAAATGTATTAAATAGAAAGTGTATTTTCTGATTATATTCTGCAGTTGAAATCATAATTAAAACTTAAATTTGCAGTAACGCTCTGTGTTCTTCATCAGATGACGATGGTCCGGACTGTCCTGATGCGGAGCTGTACTCTGAAGCCAGCAGTGTGATGAGCGGCTCCAAATACTCCCACAGTAACTCCCGCATCTCCTCGTAAGACAAAACACACACACATTGTTGTCAGACTGGGGTGTTTTCCACACTGTAAAGTTCCATGTGAAAAATAATTACATTTTGGGTGCTGGTTTAATGTTCTGTCTGCAGGAGGTCGTCAAAGAACCGTCGGAAAGCAGAGAGGAAAAAGTTGAGTCTGAAGGAGGGAAGCCCGATGGAAGACAGAGCACTGATGTACGCTCTGGGTGAGATCCTCACTACTGTGGACAAGATGAGAGGTACAGACACTTAAAGGCTCCTCATCATTTATAGTTACTTCATTCTTTTAAAATCTTTTATGTTGAAATCATCTGTGTTCGGTTTGGCAGTGTAAGTGAGATTAAGTTGTGTCTGCTTGTTGAAATTCTTGTTCAGTTCTGTGGTGTACAGTACAGAAATAGCAGTAAAATGGTAGGGAGCAGCCAGGGATGATGGGAAATGTGGTCTTATTCTGGAGAAGCATTTTAATCAGCATTTTCAAGACATGGACTAAAAAAGAATGTGTGTGTGTATATATATATATATATATATATATAAAAATTAATAGAAGGGGAACGCACAACTTCTTCTGGAAGCTCGTTCCATGAATTTACCGCACGGAGTGTGAACAACTTCTTTCTCTTTTCAGACATTGCATGTTCTAAGGTAACGTTTTAAAGAGATATATACACATACACACTGAAGCCTTTAATTGCCTTTCCTGCAGAGGAAGTGCACAGCGCGCTGAAGGCCCTGGTGCTGTTCCAGTTTGACAAACAGGCGGAGAAGCTGCAGCTGGCCTACGACGATGCTCTGCAGACGATGGAGGCAGCTGTTCCTGAGGTGTGGCCTGAGGGCCTGCAGAACAGTCAAGCTCCGGTAAATATTATACCATATATAATCCATAACACGTGTTATGATCAAATTTGAGGTCTGTTGCTGTGATTGGTTTAACGCTGATATGTCGTGTCAAATGAATAAAATTAGATATGAGTCTACAGTATCTGCGAGATTAATCTTTTTCCTTCTTTTTTTTTTTTTTTTAAGACAATTTTTTAGGCTTTTTAGGCCTTTATTAGACAGGACAGCTGTGAATAGGAAATGGGGAGAAAGAGAGGGGGAACGACATGCAGCAAAGGGCCACAGGTTGGAATCGATGCCATGGCAGCTGCGCCAAGGACTGAGCCTTTTGTGAATGGGGCGCACACTGCCATGGCTCTTTTTGAATAAGAAAATGAAATGCATTAAAACACAAAGCAACCAAATAAAAGGTTAAGAGTCAAGACATGGGTCTACATCCATTCTGTGTCTATGTGAGCAAGGAGAATGCAGTATTGTTAGTGTTATCTTGTATTTTTAATGTAACGTGTGATCTCATTCTTGCTTTTCAGCTCACTGGGCCAAACTCGACTGCAAACAGCATCATGGCTTCTTTCCAGCAGCAGCAGAGACCTGCAGCCTCACAAGGTCAGCACAATGTGTAGCGTTAAAGAGGGTTTACAGTCATCTCATTATCTCACAGGTCGCTGTTTGAACAACTTCATTTTTTTGGATGCACATCTGATCTGTGCCATATGTGAGCACACACTCCGAAATGGGTTGGTCGTAAAGTCTAGGTACCATCATTTCTCCGTTCAAAGTAATTTGTCTGTTTTTAACGTTTGTCTTTTTTTTCCCTTGTAGCTGCTGAGGTCATGATGCCACCAAAGATGAGAAACGGAGTCAAGTGGAAGCTCGCTATTCTTATGTAAATTAGTAGTTTTAGCTTTTTTTTTAACTGTAAAGTCAAACGGTAATTATGTAATAAATAAAGATTCAGTTCATGTCTCCTCTTACCAAATGTGTTAATTCTCTGGAGTTCAGAAATGAAACATGATTTTCCAGGTATTTCCAGAATTTAAACACAGTTTGATGTCCAAAAAATGTTTTAATGATTTAGGTGGACAGGTTTTAGTATCAATCAAAAGAGGCGAGGGCCTCTTTCTGCACCATCATTTAACAATCATACAGGTATTTAGACAATGACACATTTATCGTTGTTTTGGCTCTGTATTCCTGCACAGTGGATATGATTTAAAATGGTTAATTTATATTAAGATTCTGTTAATGTAGAAACTGTAGCCCTGTCATTTTACTGCTGTGCTCCATATAAAAAGTGCCTACACTGGATGTGAACACTTTGAAAGCTAAAAAATCTTTACCCTCATATAGTCCTTTATTTCAAATACCACATCACCACCACATCACTGTTGTGTAAAAGTGACCTTAAAGGAGAATTCCGGTCGATTTCAACACGTAACTCTGTTGTTTGTAAATTTGGAGTGCTGTCAGTAGTGAGAAAAACTGAACTAAACAGAGCTGAATTAGCACAACTTTTATGCATTTCTTTCACATCTAGTGCAGTCAGATTCACTGTGTTCACTCGGAAGGAATGACTTCACATGGGTAGGTACTTGTAATGACATTTCGAACATGTTAAGAGGCTAAAAAGTTTAAAACTTGCCTGGTTTCAGCCTCCTGGGTGCTAACGCTAGCAGGAGGATAACACTGTGTAGGAAACACCGATTGTTTTCGTTTTTCTTACTTCTGACAGCACTCCAAATTTACAAACAACAGAGCTACGTGTTGAAATCGACCGGAATTCTCCTTTAAGCGAGGAACTGTTCCCTCAGTTGTTCTGCTGCTCTACAGCAGAAGATGAAACATAATTTCTCAGGAGTAAAACTGCATGTTGCTGAAAAAGAAGCAAGGTCCCCAGCTGTTTTGTCTTTGATAACGGCAATTTCTTTTTAACTCATAAAGTGACATGAATCCAGTGAAGATGGGTGTCTCTGAACCCAAAGTGAACTGAACCAAGTCCAGCTTTGTTCTGATATTATCTTCAATCATCACATCCTCTTTGCCCGTTTGGCTGCGTCAGCGATGCGCCTCTGGTTGATGGCCCTGGTGGTGGCGCGGAGCTTGCGCAGGCGTAGCTGTCGCAGCCGGAGCTGCAGGTCCTTGGGGAGTTTCCCTCCCCTCGCCAGAATGTCTTTTAGCCTCTGTTTGGGCATCTTGGTGAGGCGGAAGTCGCAGATTGTCGGGTAGTGGTCGTACATGACCTGGCAGGTGCGGGAGGAGGGGAAGTAGCCCTCTGCGCTGACCGTCACCTGGTACTCACCGGGATTCAGCAGCCGCCAGTAGTCTCCATCAGTAACTGGAGAAGGAAAGACAAGCAGAAGCTGACAGTGAGCACAAATCATCAGAGGTGACCTGAAGTAACATTTAGGATATGATGAAATCAATTTAACCCTCCTGTTGTCCTCGGGTCAAATTATAACCCATTTTCAAACGGTTTCTATATCAGAAATTTGGGTTTCTTTCAACCCAATTGTCAAGGAAACTAATGTAGATGGTTCCATACAACGCTCTTCACAAGTAAAATAAATGGGTAAAAATAAATTTTAATTTGGGTGTGTTATTCAATTGTATAGCATTTGAAGAAGAAAAATGACAAAAGAACGTTTAAAAGAAATAATGTCTGAAAAAGCTCTCGCAGAATTCGCAGAATATTGCAATATGTTTAAAATCGCAATAATATCGTATCGTGACATAAGTATCGTGATGATATCGTATCGTGATACCCCCTATATACAATACTTTTTTTTTTTTTGGAATAGAAGTAACTAAATTTTAAGAAGTAACTTAAAATTAAAAAAGAGGCTACTCCACAAGAATTAAATTTGCTTTAAGGACAATGTTTTGTAAGAGTTTAATTTACTTTATTTATTTACTTCAGTTTATTTTGGATGACAGTTGAGTAAAGTATAACATATATAATACCTTTAAATATATTAGTTATGTACAGTATGTACGTTTCTTTTTGTTTTCCGGCCACAGAGCTTGATTTAATAAATATCTGATGTAAGACCGTACCTGATCTGATATGATGATCGATGTCATCGACTTTAATGATGGCATCTGCTATGCCAGCCTCTGTGTCTTTGTCTCGCACCACCCCCTTTATTCCACGGTGGACCTAAAACAAAACAAAAGAGAGACAGTACAGTTTTATTTGTGCTGTATATAAAACATACAGTGTTTCCTCTATGTAGATTTTGTAGTGGCGGCCCGCCATGGCAAAATTTCTGCCGCCACGGTATCAGAAATAGGGCAGACGCACAATGTAGTCGCAGTTGCCTTTTAAATTATTCTGCTGACATAATGCACCCCTCGTTGGCTGCCGCTCACATTGCAATTTAACAACAAGTAGAACTATTCAGAGGTTATTGGGCCCGTCCAGTTGAACTCCACATACTGTTGTGTTGATGGAGTTTATTGTCAAAACGTTCGCTTTCTTCCGAGTCGACTATTAAACGAACAGCTCCACCAAAAACGTCACCGCGGTGGGTCCGTTCTAATTCATTTTGTAGACCTGTTGGAGAAGTGACCTAGAGTTCCTCAAAAAATACAGTTCAATCACAACTGAAAATATGCCTCATTGTGTGTGAATAGAGGTGAATAAATATATTTGTTCGTGTTGCAGCGAAGTGTAAGTTCCGTTTCATACGTAAAACGTTGTTGTTCGGACAGACCTGCCCCCACTGCTAAAACAAATCCTAAAGGACACACTGACATATATACAATGTTATGTGTAAGTTCTATTCTATTTTTTGCTACCAGATTTGGCAACTCATTTTTCCAAGGGATGTTCATCTGATTTAAGAAAAATAAGAAAAGAGGGATATTAAAAAGGGATATTAATGAAACAAAGATTAAAGGAGAGCAACTGAAGAAGGAAAATATTTTTTTAAAAAGATCAACATGTTAACAGAACTCAACCAGAGCAGACCTGCTCCATGTAAACCAGCAGAGATTCTCTGTTGTTCTCCCACTCGATGGGAAGCTCACTGGCGTGAGGGAATTTATCACAGGACAACTCCACCGTCACCTCGAAACAGTTGGTGTGCAGGTAGCTGAAATCATTCATACCTGCAAGGAAAGAAACAAACGAAGAAATGGTTATTTTCTGTGAAGTTTTCTTCTTTGATGGCGTCTCTGCTGGGGTTGTGTTCAATTTCTTACCGAGATGTTAACCTCATTTTAGACTTAAAGCTGTAATCTGTCACTTTCTGTCACAACAATATCCACTGCCATTTTGTAAAGCTGTTTTTATTAAATTGCAACAACAAACCTCAACTTTTGCTCCAGTCAAACCTTGTCGCTAACTTTTATGACTTCATCTAGTCTATATCCTCGACGTTCCACTTCCAGGGTTACTCTGTTGCCAACGGAAATTCCGATGGATTGTACTCATTTAGGCCGGATATCCGTTGCCCTGGGCTTCCTTTGTGTTGTGACAGCTAGCTAGACTATCTGTACAATCTGAGTTTTCTGTTGCACAACTAAAACAACTTTTATGCTGTGTTTGGACTAGCCACACCCTCCTCCGCAGCATTGTGGAGGAAGGTCTGGCAAAGCGAGACTATGACTTCATAGATTAACACGTAGAGTGTGAATTATTCCCAAAAGCTCATAACTAATAAATAACCTGCAGAGCCAAATCTCACCTGATTATGGATTGCAAACCAAACTCTACCATACATATGAATATAATAACTATACCATCATCATTTCACATAAGTTTACTTGTGAAAAACACACACATTCTTACTTCCTGGTACGTTGTGCCATGCGGCTCCATTGATGATGTTGTTGTATCTAATGAAGTCCTTGTTGTGGCAGGGCCGCCGGTCCGGGTTGGACATCACCTGGATATATATATATATAAATATGATACAGGAACATGTTTAGTCTATAGTGATGTTTTCTGAGATGCTTTAACTCTCATGTTGTCCTCAAATTTGACCATTATTCAAAACTTCTATATATATATATATATATATATATATATATAAATATGGGTTTCTTTTAACCAAATTGCCCAAAAATAACATGGATGGTTCCATACAACATTCTTAAATAAATGAATTTTGGGTGTTTTATTTAATTTAATAGAATCCATTTTCTTCCCAGACCACAGACGTGATTATTTGCTGCCAATAAAAATAATGAAATGGTTTCAAAACCGTATCCTGACTAAATCTGTTGAAGTGTGTGATAATCCATCAACAAATGTTGATCTGATTTTAATTAGTCAAAATAATTTATAACTTAGTGCTTTTTTTTAACTCAAAAATGAGGTATAATTTCACATAAATGAGGTTCATTGACCATGAATTCCAAACATAAGTGTAAAACTAGTGGGAGTAAGTTGGAATGAAGTTGGCTAGAAGGTGCAACACAGAATTGGGTGATAAGTTATGTTTTAAGCTTTAATGAGAGCAGGAAGTGAGAGTGAGAGAGTAAGAGTGGGGGTTTGACCTGATTGGTGCTGGCGTACACTGTGGCCAACCAGCGGAAGAAGCTCTCATCAGCGGTGGGCGTGTGCTCGTGAGGTGCCCAGTCCCGGGTCATGTCAAACGGGTAGACGACCACCAGCTCCCCGCCATGGAGGTTAGCGCTAAGAACAAATGGGATGTTCTGCATCCAGTTGATGACAGCTCGGGTCTCTGACGCCACCTGATGTCGGAGCGGGAGATCCAGTCAGAGGATAGACTCCACTCACAGTTTATACACATATTGTACATTTGCGGTTTTGTAAATTAGCAGTTTTAGACACGTGTCTGACGTTTTCATCACAACAGATCAGCAAACAGTGGCAGACGTTTTACCACTAGTTTCAGCCAGACAATGAATTTTCTCCATCCATCCATTGTTAGGATAATTATTTATCAAAGAATGGACAAAATCACTGGAGTTCTCTCAAAAGTTTGTTATTACTTGCAAGTAGAGTCAGTTTAGAGTACTCACAGCATAAGTACAGAAAATGACTAATGATTGTCTTCAGCAGCAGCTTTTCATAAGCAGGAGGGAGTAATATTACAAAAGAAATACTGTCTTCTTATCTCTGGTCAGGCCCCGCGTCTCCTCCACATGTGCTCTGCCCTCAGGGACATTCTTGTGCTTTTCACAGTCAGTCACTTGTCAGTGGCTCTCATGATTATCTCATGAGAACAGAAATAGTTGCACACAGACTTCATGCAAATCGTTTAACACTAAAAGGAAGCAAAGATTATAGCAAGCATAACTTTTCTAACAATCCATTAGAGCTGGGCGATATGGAGAAAATCAAATATCCCGATATTTTTGACCAAATACCTCGATGTCGATATTGTGGCGATATAGTAGGGTTGACAATTGGTGCTTTAACAAAATATCTTCACACTTAGATTTTAGATAAATAATCATCAGTAATGTGGACATAATGTCCAAGTGGGGTAAAGGCAAATAATAGAACAGCTAGTAACGTAACAGTCTGGTAAGTTCAGAGAAGTACATCACTTTACTGTAATGCAGCCTTTAAAACCAGGAAAAGACAACACTTATGTCATATCACCATATTACGATATCCAAAATGTAAGATGATATCTAGCCTCATATATCAATATCGATACAATATCGATACATTGTCCAGCCCTACAATCCATCCATCTTTCATTTATCCAACCATTTATCCAGGGTAGGGTCGCGGGGGCAGCAGCTCCAGCATTGGACCCAAAGCTTCCCTTTCCTGGGCCACATTAACCAGCTCTAACTGGGAGATCCCGGGTGGAGATATAATCTCTCCACCTGGACCTGAGTCTTCCCCCAGTATTTTCTCATAGTTTCTTTTGATAGATATTCCTGTGTTTTATATTTCATCCATATTCAGATATAAATTAGATTTTACTGCTGTACTTTAGAGTTACATTTGAGCATTTAATCATTTTAACAATGATACAACCATTTTTTGGGGCATTTTAGGCCTTTATTTTATAGGACAGCTGAAGAAATGAAAGGGGAGAGAGAGGGGGATTGACATGCAGCAAAGGGCCGCAGGTCGGAATCGAACCCAGGCCCGGTGCGTCGAGGAGTAAACCTCTATATATGGGCGTCTGCTCTACCAACTGAGCTATCCAGGTACCCACGACAATTTTTTTAAAGTGTTCAAAATTAGTATACCCCACAAGTTAGCCACATAAGATGATGTCAAAGTCTCGTGGTAGTGTAGAAAAATTATATGTGTGGTCCAAATGGAAGTGGAATTACTGAATAGCATAATATGCAATGTTTAAATCATCGTTGCCTCTGAAAGGCTGTTAGAACAGTTATGCTTGCTATAGTCTTTGCTTCATTTTAGTGTTAAACTATTTGCATAAGAAACTGTGCATCCATTTCTGTTTCTGTGATAATCATGATTATCACTGACCTTGTGGAAAGCACAGAAAAGGGCAGGGCGTGTGGAGGAGATGTCAAGCCTGACCAGAGATAAGAAAGTTTCTCTTTTCCCTATAAAAAGCTACTGTTAAAGACTATCGACAGTCATTTTCTGTACTTATGCTGAAGTGCTGTAAACTGACTCTACTTGCTGCAAGTAAACACACTTTTAAGAGAACTCCAGTGATTTTGTCCATTCTTTGATAAACAATTATCCTAACAAACACACCTATGGTGCACCCACACAGGTGATTTCACTTACTTTGCTTGATTAAAGCTAGTCTAATCAAGTCTATCAACCAGAGTAAATGAAAACACCTGTGAGGGCCTTGGAAGGAATGAATTCCCTTAACTATAAACACTATGAAACAATATTTCAGTGTGTAACATTCTTGCCATTGCGTTATTTGTTTTATCATTATTCCCATCTCGATTTTGCAGCGTTTTTCAGTTGAATTGGGAAGCCTATAAATAAACCAGACCATCAGCTATATTGTGAGTGTCTTCTTTCTTTCTTAGCATTAGTGCTAATGTTGTTGGTGTTTCTCAAATTTTAACAGATTTTCTCACAGACCCTGTTGCATAAAGTTGTAATGAAACAAGTGAAAGTTAAAAGGGCCAAAGCCGTCAAAATGTTCCTGTCACCCTAAATATCAAACGTGAAAGCACTGCTAAGAACAGAAATAAGATCAAAAGATAAGGAGGCAGGAAAAGAGAAGAGTCCTCATTTTGAGAATTAGAGAAATACTGCAAGAGGAAGAATGGTGTGTGTGTGTGTGTGTGTGTGTGTGTGTGTGTGTGTGTGTGTGTGTGTGTGTGTGTGTGTGTGTGTGTGTGTGTGTGTGTGTGTGTGTGTGTGACGTGTGTATATAAAACTTACAAAGGCCTCCTCAGAGGTGTATTGCTCAGGGATGGGGAAGTAGTGGTTGATGAGTTTGGACTGGTCTGTCGCCAGCTCGATGGCGGACCACATCCCTGAGTTTAGGTCAGCAAAATTGTGGTTCATGTCGATACCTTCATAGCTGTAACGACCAAAGCCCCAACCTGCCAGTTCTGAGCCCTGCACATTAGAGAAAGCGGGATTGCTGTTAAGTTATGGTCATTAAGCACTCAAGTCTGGAGCCATCATTACAACACAACAACTGGACTAAATGCATTTCCAGTAGGGCTGCACGATATGAGGAAAATGTGCGATATGCGTTTACATTGTTGATGGTGATAACGATATAACTTGTGTTCCCAGTTCAGCTGCTTTCAGTATTCTGCTCAAACACAACAAACTGCTTGTTGAATTTCAAACAAATGAAAGGAAATCATTTCCAGCGTTCTTTTATTGAACAAATTGGATTGAACATAAAAGGCACCACTAAAAAATAAACCCGACATTTTAAAGTGCAGTTGTCTGAGTGTCTATCGCGATGTGTTGCAGCCTTTCGCGATGTGTATAATTGCGATGATGATAAAAAAATACGATACATTGTGCAGCCCTCATTTCCAGTAGGGGTGCACCGATCCGATATTAAGATCGGATATCGGTCCCAATATTGATATAGTATAATATAATGCTTTTGTTAGTTTTTAACCTCTGTCGCACGTGTGTCGCATGCTGGAAGAGTTGAGTGTAGAAATAAATAAGAATTCAATACATTACATCTATGTTATTTTGTCTTAGTTAGGAAAGTAATGTTTAGTTAGAAAAGTCTGGTGCCTTTAGTCTCTTCCACATGGTAGAAGGAAAGTATAAGGTGGAAGGTACAGACACACAAAGCCCAGGCATCTGTATCGGGACTGAAAAAGTCGGATCGGTGCATCCCTAATTTCCAGGCACCTTTTTAAAGGCCATCTCATATCCATCGGGGTTCATGGAGGGCAGAAGGTGGATGCGAGTCTCTGTGACCAGGTGGACGATGCGCTGGTCGCCCTGCTTGTACTCTTGGCACATGTACTGCATGAGATTGAGCAGAAGCTCTCGGCCCAGCACTTCATTCCCATGCATCCCTGCAACGTAACGGAACTCTGGTTCTCCTGCAGGGGGCGCCAAAACACAGACACAGGAATGGCGTTAAGAGCACCAGTTCTGATATATTTTACCATTTGACCAGTTGGTGGAATGTAACTAAGTACATTTACTCAAGTTCTGTACTTAAGTACAAATTTGAGGTACTTTACTTTACTCTTTCCTTTTCATGCTACTTTCTATTTCTACTCTGCTACATTTCAGAGGGAAATATTGTACTTTTTACTCCACTACATTCATCTGACAGCTTTAGTTACTAGTTACTTTACAAATCAAGATTTTTGCACACAAAACACAGTTTACAGACTGGAGGAGGAATATATGTGAAGTACTGTGCAGTAGTTTCATTTATTTATGACATTAGGCCTTTTAGGGAAGTGCAACACACACACACACACACACACACACACACACACACACACTCCTTTTTACTGTATTCTATTTATTGATGTGTGTATGTTATGTGTTAGATAAATAGGGCTGTAGATGTCTGGTTCAATGTTTGTGTTGTGGATTATGTGTCAATATGCCTGTACTGTACAACAAATTGCTTCTCGGGACATTAAAGTTTTCTAAGTTTTCTACGTCTAAGTTTATATGTTATATGTTATAAATACGATGTTTTATTATAAATTAAACTACCCAACACAATATAGGCCTACAAATAGACCTAAAATGTTTAGACAATTAAACAGTTAGTTGATTGACAGATCATTCCCAGTGTCGTGAGGATTTTTCTGCATTAAGTACTTTTACCTTTAATACTGTAAGTACATTTTCCTGATGATACTTACATACTTTTACTCAAGTAACATTATCAATGCAGGACTTTTACTTGTAGCAGAGTATTTCTACAGTGTGGTATTAGCACTTTTACTTAACTACAGGATCTGAATACTTCTTCCACCACTGCATTTGACATGTTTAATACTTTTGACTTTACGTTGTTCCAAAGTCAAAATGAGTTCATACAGATAGAAAGGGTCTCTGAAAATCAAAACCAAGACAGAGCAAGACCCCAACAGGCAAATCAAGTATCTTTTTGAGGAAGCAGTGTGCTACATCCTCCTCAGAAACGTCAATACTCCTAAACGATCTGTGCTCTGTGAAATAGCTTCTGTACAGATCAACCTCTTTCACACACCCCGTTTATAAAGACCTGGATCTGTTTCCTGTGTTGTCTGCATACATTGACAGGCAGCTCTGAAATCTCTCACCTCCTCCTCACACTGTTTATGAGCAGGAGTTTCAGCTCACACATTTTTTCTTAACTTGACAACTCTGTATGGAGATGGCTTTGCTTCAATAACTAGAGCTGGAAACACTACTAAGGATCGTGAATCAATGTTTTGGTAGAGCCAGTTTGAGTGGAACAACTTATACAATAATCATTTATAAAAAATAAAAGCCTCTGCAGGTTAAAAGTGTTTAAGTCTTAGTGAAAAAAAACCAGTGTTTTTCAGACTGTGCCTGCAGTTTGCTGTAACTAACAAACTTCAAGATTTAACCCTTTGACATGTGCAATTCATCTTTGGGATTCTTGTGGTTTTATTAAATGCATTTCTATAATCTCTAATATGAAATGTAAACCTAAGTATCAGTGACCCAGTCAAGACAGCAGCATCAATAGTGTTGTAGTCGAACAAAATATGGGGGGAAAAAAAGTTACATAAAGAAAGGGAAGGGGCAGGAGGAGTATATTGGACTATTTTAAAGCCTGTTTGTGTGTTCCAACTGTAACCACAGAGATGGCAGATGACCGAACATGCTGAAAACTCAGTCACATAAGATCGTTCCAACACATGGAACAAAACACCGCACCCAATCAAAACACTGATCCCTGGAAAAAAAGACTTTGAGGTGGATAAAAAAAAAAAAAAAAAAAACAGGTCACTGAAAAGAGTGGAGAGGAAAACGAATTTTTTCCTTCTGTAAAGGCAACCAATTATCTGCAGTCCTGATATTACAAGACACCAGACAGGAAGTCCACACCAGTTTTGATGATTTCTGTGTTTTGACTTAAGGCAGTGACACACCAACCCGATAATCAGCCGTCGGACAGTCTGGCGAGGTCAGTGACTCGAGTCTGTTCGGTGTGTTCCGTGCCGTCGTCCGTCTGAGGAGCCGTCGGCCTTCATTTTGGCCGACCTGACATGTTGTGTCGGAGGGCGGGCAGTCGGACTCCATGACCAATCTGATTGGTAGAGTGCTAACCCGGAAATGACGAGTGGGATGAGCGTGACTAAGCCTCTCAAAATCTGACGATAATCTTTTAAACTGACCTCTGTCGATCTGAAATGAAGACAGATTCAGCAACTGCATGGCCTATTTCTCGCTTCAAATGTTTTCAGAAACACGTTTCGGTGAACTATTTTAGTACAATATGAGATCATATTCTGAACAAGCCGCCATGACAGTCCGGCTTTGAATTTCCGGAGAAGCCAGACCCACGTGACGCGTTCGTCCAATCAACTGCCGGTTTTCATTTTTTGGGCGACAATACAGATTAGCGCCGCCTGCTGTTATGGAGACGTATTACACGCTCAAGTCGGCGTCGCTTCGGTGTGTTCTGAGGCACTTTTTGGACCTCGGGGAGCTGACTGCCTTTTATGCCAACGGTCGGCCGTCGGGTTAGCGCGTCAGGGACTTTAGGTTGAAAGATCGTGCATTTTACTTAATTAAGTAGTCCTAACTGCAATGAAACAAGCTGAAAAAATCCTTTGGCAGAAGTTTTGAGACCATTACGTTTGATAACTAAAGACAAATTTGAAACACTGAATAGACAGCCATGATCTTCCACTCTTCTTCTGCTACTCTGTGCTGCCTTCACTGCCATGTGTTTTGGTGGGAAACCTCTCCACTCTGCTGCCATGTGGGCAGAGCTGAGGAGGCCAAAGAAAACATTTGTACGCTTCAGAGCAAACGAAGGGGAACTCTAAGTCTAAGTCTGTATAGGTTTATGTTTCACACACAGTGCTGGGCTGTGTAGTTTTGCACGGATGGAATACAGAGGCAGCCATTGCAGAAGTCGCTTCTGACCCCTTCTATGTGATCGGGAAGCATCTGTCCCTCATTAGAATAAATGATTCCTCTCATCGGAGCAGTACAGCACATAGAAGACTGCGATTTCAGTTAAAGAAGCATTTCTTTTAGGTTCTCTAACTCATATTCTTTGACCATGAACTACCTCTTTCATACATCAATCTATCCTATTGTTAAACCAGCTACATTAAATCCAGTGCAATATTTATTCAGGGTTACAAGTCTCCAAGACCTTGTCTGTGCGTATGTTCATGTCATTTTCTGTTGTTATACATGTATGCTTTGTTTCCTTACTTGTGTGTTTATGTCATTTGTGGTAATGTTTCATGTATGTGTTATTCATCTTATGTATGTCTGTATGTATGTCTATGTCCTCTTTCTTATATGAGCTACCCAGGGATGCAAAAAGAATTTCAACCCTGGCTGACAATAAAAGTTGTATTGTATCGTATCATATTGTATCGTATCGTATCGTATCGTATCGTATCGTCTCGTATCGTATGAAAGACCACACATTATTTGAAAAATGTTCAGCTTTTGGTTGATGAAAATGACTAAACTTCACCAACTGGATCTTTTACATTTTAGGTGTCATATGATGAACATTAGAATGAGGGTTTTCCTTTTAAACAGGTGTGGTAGACTTAGAAAGTTCCACATCTTCACATCTGTCTCCAGTGTATCTCACCCAGCTCGTGTTTTCCCGGGTTGTCAGAGATTTCCATGACGTAGAGCTTCAGACCTGTGTAACTCTTCCCGATGCTGTAGATGCGAGTGATGTCAGGACACGCCTCGTTCACCGACTTCATCAACTGGGACACAACAACAAAGTTGCACATTTTGTCTGTTTTACAATCAACATGCACTTATGCCTGACCTGTCTAAGTTGTGTTAAAATGCTGAATGTGGATCTGTGTTTGTTTCCGTGGGCTGTTCTCTGACCATCAGATGCAGGTCGATGTCTCCAAACAGACCGCAGGTAGTGGCAGCACAGTGAGGACGCTGCCATGAAGGAGTGAAACCTCCCATAATATTTGTTTTATGGTCAGACTGAGACCAGACCACACACACTGTGGGAGCTTCCTAGACTCACTGCAAAAACCTCCTAAACTGGTAGGCTATGTGTGTCAACATGAGGCTTTATTAATAAAAAAAAAAGATCTCTTGATGAGCTTTTCTGTCAAGAAGTGTCCAATTGGTTGAGTTAAATGTCAGGAGCAGATTAAAAACATCATCGTCATCATGCAACGCATTCTCATGATATCGTGTGATATCGTGTGATATCGTACGAAAACTTCCAACAATTTGTATGATGTCCTACAAAATAACGGCAAGCGCCAGCCGGTCACAGTTAAGTTTAGCAGTCTTTAGAAATAAATTTAGCCGAGAAAAGGTCACCGTGAGCCTGCTACTGAGTGCCTTGAGGCCTTGGTCCGCTGTTGCAGTTTAGTTTAGCCGACAAAAGGTTACCGTCATGCTGGGACAACAGTTAAGTTTAGGCACCAAAACAACCAGTTAAGATTAGAAAAAAGATTGTGGTTTGGATTAAAATAGAGCCCGACCGATATATCAGTGGGCCGATATTATCGGCCGATATTAGGCATTTTCCAAACTATCGGTATCGGCATTTATAATGGCCGATAAATTAATATTTAAAAAATAAAATAAAAACGGACGAAACACCCTTCAACCATGTCATGAGTGTTGGCGCTGCATAGTTTGTCCACCAGAGGGCGCTCTACAACGTCCCTGTTGGCAACTCTTTGATTTATTTTTTTGTTATTGTGTTTTTGTTCAAAGGACTTTAAGTTTCATTATCTCAAGTTTGTATTTTCATACATTTTATTTATCATATCTTTAATATATTTTGATGTTCCTCTGTTCTGACAATAAAACAAACAAGTTTATTTTTAAACTGCATTATCATATTATTTTAGTGAGGACTCATAAATAACTACAAATAACTGTTAGTGAAATCTGTTTATGTTTTGTTACGCGTTTCTGGATTTTGTTTTTAAATATATATCGGCCGATATATTGGAATATCGGATTTTTAAATCACCAAATATTTTTATCGATATCGGCCTTAAAAATCCTTTATCGGTCGGGCTCTAGATTAAAACATTTGTCCCCCTAAGAAGTACTCCCGAGACACGAACATAAATTTTCTGGATCAAGGTCTTTTGGTTTCCCCAAGCTCCCCCGCTTGAAAACCGTATGTTTTACAACCAACCCATCCAGCCCCACCTCTTCCCTACTCCCTCCATACAGCAATGAATACGTGGAATACAAACACATTGCAATGCATTACTTTTCGTAGCAATATGTACAAATGGTTCAAGCCTGCGTCATGAGTCTCTTCTTCTTTGACACCATTATCTAACCTTTCTCATCTCCTTGTAGTTGTGGTGTCTGAAGTCCAGCTTGTCTTTAGACTCTGTTGGCTGTGTCTGCCATGCGTAGATATTATTTGGATCTGTGATCATGGAAAAGGTGTATGTTACAGTGACCAAACAGAAAATAAAGTTTACATAAAAACATTGATTCTAGCAGTTGGCCTCCTGTACCTGGGAGTGTGCAGCCCAACACCTCAGCTCTCAGACAGATGTCACCCTGCGTCCCGTTCTGGTACCAGGTCTGTGGGTTGATCCGGATGTAACGGGCCACCGTGGAAGTGCTGAAAAGAGCGAGGACAGGTGTCTCTGTGTCCTGGTTTCCTTCAAATACCTGCAGCACAAGGAGACGTGGTGAAACACGAGGAATCTTCAGTCTTGTGGTAGAAGTGGTTTAAGACGCAAAACATGAAATCACATTACTGAAATCTAACCAGGGACCTTTCTCATGATGTCATCAATTCGCCTGTCCATCCACAGCCTAAATTGCATCAAAAAACACGTGAAAACACTACTCCATATACAGAACAAGGCTCATGAAACGACACGTTTAGCTGTCATGATTTTTAGTTCCATTTGGCCATGCCATCACCTTCTACTCACCTTTTTTAGGTGTCCTTACAGGTCTCCCTAAAAAATCAATCAGACAGCTGCAGCTGATTCAGAACGCTGCTGCTCGAGTCCTCACTAAGACCAAGAAAGTGGATCACATCACTCCAGTTCTGAAGTCTTTACACTGGCTTCCTGTGCCTCAAAGAATTGATTTCAAAATACTTTTGCTGGTTTATAAATCACTAAATGGTTTAGGGCCAAAATACATTTCTGATCTGCTAGTAAACTATGAACCCTCCAGACCTCTCAGGTCGTCTGGGGACAGGTCTGCTCTCCCCAGAGTCAGAACTAAACAGGGGGAAGGAGCGTTCAGTTTCTATGCTCCACATATCTGGAACAAACTCCCAGAAAACTGCAGGTCTGCCAAAAACTCTGTTCTTTTAAATCAAGGCTGAAGACCTTTCTTTTTGATGTTGCCTTTCTTTAAATATTTGTTAATTTCTTATACTGCACTGTAAATTTTATTCTCGTACTTTTAATCATTTTTAACAGCTCTTTAATGTTTTATGTAAAGCACTTTGAATTGCCCTGCTGCTGAAATGTGCTATACAAATAAAGCTGCCATGCCTTGCCTTACTCTCTTTTGCTTTGACATTAATCTTCCTGAGCTTTACTGTTTTCTCCTCTCTTGTGAACACTTGTGTATAATCATACTTGTGTATGTCAATAAAATACAAGAAGACATAAACTGACTTATACAAATAATAAAAGATATGTCTTTTTTATAGTCATTTGTCTTTAGAGAACATTTGAACCAGTCTGATGCCCCATGGAAAAAAAATCTTCGCATGGTTGACACTTCATGGTCAGCTGTGGCTTTGGCACACACAACTTAAAGACCAGTCAAATAAGCAAACCTAACCACGGCTGAAAAGTTTCCAAACCAGTTTTGCCATCCTGCATAACCAAAGGGCAGAGGAGTTTCATGAATCTAACCCAATCACAAAGCCCTGTCACTGAGGTTATACCTTGTGTTGTCCTCGGGTCACATTTGACCCGCTTTCAAAGTTTTTTATTTCAGAAATATGGGTTTCTTAACAACCAAATTGCCCCAAAATAACTTGGATGCATGCATGTACGTTGGATGGAACCCATACACCATACACATCCATGCATCCATGTTCTTCGCAGGTAAGATTAATGATTACTTCCATTGAATTTTGGTTGTTTTATTTAATTTCATGGCATTTGAAAAAACCTTTTTAATGGTTTCAAAACAGCATCCTGACCAAACTTTGACATAAACCAGTCTGTGATTCACTCAACATCCTCTGATATTCTATTAGTCAAAATAATTCATAATATCTGCTTTTTTTCAAACTCAAAAATGAGGTATAATGTCATTTTATTAGGTTTATTGACCATGAATTAAAAAAAAAAAAAAAAAAAAAAAGCGTTGAAAAGAGGGACAAAAACGTAGCCAAAAGCATAAAAAAGCATCAAAAAAGTCGGAAACAGTTCCAAAAAAACGCATTTTTCAATTTTGACCCGGAATGACAAGTTCATGGACGACGGTGAAGACAACACAAGGGTTAAGAAGCTAACAAAACAACACATTAGTATTATTATTCCTTCCTAACAAAAGTGAGTAACTTCCGAGTTTTTGTCCACTGCTAGAATGTTTGCATGCTGTAAGAAGAAGAAATGACTTGAATGAATGAATGAATTTTGTACGAACACAACATTTTTCATGTCCTTCAAAAAACACTAGTGACCAAATTTTCCTTCACAGGCTTTTGTTGGAATGGTGGGAACATCTTGTGGGTAAATTAAACTGTAATGACTTTCCCTTTTCTTATTTTCTTCCACAAACTGACATTAAAGATCAAGTGTGTGCAGGAGAGTCAACATGAAGCGTTTTCTTAAAAATGTAGTGCAGGAAGTGCTCAAATGTAACCATTTTACAATAAAAAATGTCAAGGAAATTTACCAAAAGCTAGTAAAACATGCTGTATGAAGAGCAGCAGGACATTCTCCTGAACTTGACAGAATATGATTTATGAATTCATACAAATAAGAATTGCCAAATTAGCAACCCTTTCAGTTTCCTACAAAATGTCTTTTTGAATAACTTGCTGGTTATTAGTAATTCTTAGGACAATTCCAGGAAAAGACTGTAATTTGACCAGGGGCGGTTCTACATTGAATTACACCCAGGGCGAGACCCCATTCAAGTTTCGCAAAATTACTAATAATTGTATATTTATTTTAAGTTCTGATTACTTATACTGCCATATCTTGTGCAGAATTGTGTTCATTGTCTTTTGAAAATGTTTGAGGTGGAACAATAATATAAAATATTAAGAATAATATGCAAATAAAATATAGAATAAATATTCTAAATCTCAAATTTTTCAACTCAGGATAGGATTGGAGATGAAAAGTTTAACTGGCACATAACCACGATCAGCATCGTGGGTGCTCAGTATTAGTGGAGTACCAACGGTATCGGCGCCTATGCCCAGCAACCCGTTCGACCCAGAGGTGAACTGTCCCCTGCTCCCCCCTCCCCTTTCCCCTTCTCACACAGCTTCTCTGTGCACGGTACCTTCTCAGCAAGCAGGGGCGCCAATTTGCCAATTCCCCACACGGTGAAATGATAGATAATACAGTAGAAAACCGCTTCGAGGATTATTTTTTTTAAGTGCTCGTGCCGCCCCCCATGTGTCATGAAAAAATGCCGCCCCAGGCGACTGCCCGGTTCGCCCGTGCCAAAAGCCGCCACTGAATTTGACACTGTAATTTGACACTACAATTTAAAGTAATTTAGAGAAAATAGAGAGTTCAATTTGTAAAGTAGGTGAGTACATACTCGTAATGTTTTAAGACAGAACTAGGCGATGAAATACTTGTTCAGTGGAAAAATAGACGAGTGTAGGTTGATGAGTTCATAAGCAGCCATTTATATCCTTGGGAGATTGTGTTACTCTATACCAACAAATACTACTGAAATTGATGAAATTAAAATCATTTCTTTATTTAATATGGAAAAGTAAAGGTGGCATTTCATAGAAGACTTAGGGCCAGCTGAAGTGAACGGGGTGTAGTTGGCAAGTCATTTTAACATGTAGGCGGATGAGGAAGGGTGGAATGGGTGGGGTAGGAGGTTGTGGGGACAGGTAGGGCTTCAGGGTGAAATCTTTAGTAATACAGTAAATGTTAAAATGACTTGTCTGTCCTCTGTAGCCAGCTGGACGTCTTAGACCTCCTTGTTGGTCCGAGTCCACCAATTCCTCGTGATCTTGTTTGTAAGTTCCTGGAAGAAATGGATGATGTTCTTCTTTTTCTTTGGCTCAATGACTTCCTGCTGGAGCACGGAGGAAGCATGCGCGCTGCCGAGGATTTGTATCACCTGCTGGGCGATCAGCATACAGTAGGCTTGTATGGAGGCCTCGTACTTCTTCGCCGACTCTTCCCAGTCAGGGGCAGTTGAGTCACCGCTTTGGACCTTGATCATTGTACCCATTCCCCAGGATGCCGGAGGGAAGATGAGCGATGTCATCAGGCGCTTTACGGCTTCCTCAACGAATACGTACACCTGCTCGGTGGGCGTGATGACACCAACAGGCCGTCTTGTCGGCTGGCTGAGTTCTGAATCGGACCACGCCTTTCTGCCGGGAGCCAGCGACCTAGGAGCACTCTGTGCCTGTTCGTCAAACATGCTAGCGAGCTTGTCTGCCAGCAGCTTAGAGAAGGTGAACAGCTTGTCCTGGCTGATCAGCTTTTCCAGCCCGGTCAATGCTGCGTCGTCACCCCGGACGCTGCAGTCGTCTTGTTTCAAGGACTGCTCCGTTTCATCCAGGAAAGACTTCACCACGCCTGCCATGCTGTTGACCACGGACTCAGATAAACCTGCCGCTGTGCTGTGGAAGCTCTGAATCCCACCGCCGTCCTGGGTGTCCTGAATAACACTTCCCTTCTGGGTGTCCTCAGCTTTGTCATCACTGTTGGAACCAATGTCGTCATCACCATTTCTGCTGGAAAGAAGATCAGACAACACCCTCCTCGCCTCTTCTTTTTCGTCCTCCCTCAGTTTGTCTGAAGTCTCTTTGTAGGAGTTAAAAAACTTCCGCATCGTCTTCTGCAAATTGGTTTTAAGCGCCACGGCTGTGGAGACAAAACGTTTCTCAGACACGGTGGTGTTTTCAGACCGTTGACATGGGAAGGTCCATTTCCTTGGCTGTGGCTCCGACAATTGTTTTACACTGTTTAACACAGTGTCCAACATATCTGAGGCCACAGAGTCCACGTCAGGCTCATGCGTGATGGCCCTTCCCTTGAAACAATACGGGAAAAACATGAGCAGTGACCTCATGAGGAATCCCTTCAGTATATGCAGGCAGATACCTCGAAACCTGCTGCATGAAAGTTCTTTGACAACCTCCTCGGGGGACACAGTCATCGGATAAGTTATTGCCTTGTCCTGAAGAGGCGATCCGTCTCCGTCTCCGACTTCAGATTTTGCCTCCTGGGGTCTTTTATCCTTTGGGCTAATTTTAAAGGCTTCTTTTACTTTGCTGGTGCAGCTCTGAAGTTTCTCATGAAGGTACCACCAGCAGCTGCAGCAGTACAAGTCCAAATCTAACTCTTTCAAAGATCTTTTTTCTGTCTCTTCCCTGGTCCGTTTTAACAATTGAATTTTCATGGCGATGTGTTTTAGGATTCTGCTAACAGGGCCTTCTGTCAGCTCTGGACAGGTGTCCAAGCTTTGAACGATAGCTGACATCACCTCCCCTGTTGCCGGATCCAAAAAACTTTCGATGTCTTGCCATGATCCACACTCAAAGAGGGCCCCGTCTACAAAGCTCACAGACTTTTTTGAGGCAGACCTGACATCTGCCGCCTGTTCCTGGCCCTGGTCCACCTGCTGCTCCACTTCTCCCAGCATGCTACCGGCTGACATTTGGGAGGCAGACCTACCCAAAGAAAGAAAGAAACAGTTATTGATTAGTTGAATCACACTTGGAAGTTTTCTTAATGATAGTACTAATCACATATTTGCCAGTAACCTTTGATTGAGTCACAACCTCAATCAAAGCAAAATGTGAAATTTCTCTTTTAGGGATGCAATTAACAATTATTTTCATTATCGAGTAACCTTTGGATTATTTGATTAATTGTCTATAGTAATAAAAGTCTATGGAATAAAGCAGGAAAAAGTGAGAAACTTTAAAAACTTCCCTGAGACATCTTTAAATTGAAAGTTTTGTCTGACCAACAGTACATAATATATATAAAAATATATAACATGTACAAAATGAATCTTAAATAATGTAAAACAGAAAACAAATGAGCTAATTTTCTGTTACAAACAACTGTTTTTTTACCCAAAAAATGAACAACTAATCAATCTCATCAATTAATCGACACGTTATTTCAGCAGTATTCTCTTTTCATCAGCAAAAGAAGACTCTACGGGAAGACTCATCCTAAAATGTCTGGTTTCCCTGTTAACTAAATCAGCTGTCTGATCCACAGACACTCCTGCTGTTGTTAAGTATTAGTATACACACTGGAGAGGCCTATTCAGGGCTGAGAGGTGGATCTTCTACCTTCTGTCTTTGCACGGAGTCTCCTCCTCTTTGCAAGATTTGCTGGGTGAAGCCTCCGAAGAATCTTGGGTCTGCAGATGGACCTTCAGGGCCGGGACCAGCACCTGGGACACCAACTCGGACACCACCCCGATGATCCTCGTAGACACCTGGGCCAGGTGAGTCTGTGTCAGCTGGAAGGAAAAAGCACAGTGTAATACGCCTGTAGGCTACTGGAGACATTTAATGGCAGCTTCTGTGTTCCAATTCTAAACAACTGAAAACAAAGTGAAACCCTTAAGGTTTTATCATATGACTTATGATTTATCATGTTTAAAATTAGCTGGTTATATTAGAAACCTGTGCCCTAATATTGCAAATTAAAAAGGCAAAACAAAGCCCTTAAATTCATTTTTTTCAAAAACAAATATGTTTATTATATTACAAACGTTTTTTTTAGGACTGATTCAAGGTTTTTTTCAGCACATATTCAGCTCTTATTCTGTTTAATCACCTAATTTTAGGCTGTTGCACCATATGCTGCTGAATGGATTCAAAGAAAAATAAAATAGAACGTCTAAACTTTGGACATTTTGGTTTGAATTATTTTCTGTTAAACAATAACCAAATGCAACTAAAGCTATAAACTATGCTTACTTTTTGTATCAGTAAAGATTTGTTCAGCGAGAACCAGACTTTCTGTCAAAGAAAGCACTACGAGATAACAGGTGTGTTTTTTGCAGAGGTAGCTAAAGTAACGTTAAGTTAGCTACTAGCTAGCAGGACTAGCTAGCTAGCTATATGACAGGTTAGCTAGCAGGTAACTTACTGGTTCTCTCATCCTGTCCCGTATGGTCTCCCACTGTCGGTCGTCCAGGCTGTTGATAAAGGAGGAGAGGATGTTGAAGCAGATATCCTCCTCCTCCTCCTCTTCCTTCTCGCTCAGCACACTCTCTGCCACGTATCGTAACGCCGCGGCCCGGTCCTCATTCCGGGGTCTCGGCGAGTCAGGGCCCACGCCTCGACTCACACTAGTGTCCGTTTCTCCGGAGCCCTCCATTATGTCTTCAACTGTCCAGACACAAAGTACGCGAGGGGAGGTGCTCGTGCTGGATACTGACTAACTAAATATTGAACTTAATCACAGCAGACTGCTATTCGTGTCTCGTTTCAACCCGATAGTCAATGTTGTTTTTGTTTAGTTTTAAACACGTTATTATTGTAACCATGACAACACCAAACCATAATCATTTCTTTAAACCTAAACAATTCTAACCAAATAGCGTTGTCATCATAAAACTGACGAGGCAATGTGCAAAACATATTCATTCACTGCTTTTGTTGCCAAAGCTAGGCTATACTAGCCAACATATTTGGCAACAAAGTGGATATCACTTTAAAAGTATGAGATTTTTTAAGAAGTCCACTGTTCATACATCATGGAAGCTATTAAATGCTGTTTAGAAATACATGCTTATCTATTTTTTTTTAGTTAGGCCTATGTTCCTGTTTTTTCTTAAAAATCAACCAGGCCTGCTACATTCCAAATTAACTTTTTATGTCCTAAAATTATCATTTACAGAGCAGATGTTAATGGAAAAATTACAAGCAAATGAGTAGGAAACCTATAAAATATAGCATATGTTTCCAAAGGTTATAATACAGCCTACCTTAGTGAATAGGCCTACAGCACCATTCTCTTTAATTGTTAAATTCACAATATTTGTAGGCCTATGTATGAATTGATTCATCGTGTTACTCAGTGGCAGAAAGGGGAACGTCATGGTGCTGTTCATGTGTTTTTCTGGATTTTAGCTGTAAATGCTTCATGTTGCATAGCCTAATAAAATAAGAAAGGGAAAGTCATACCAGTGTAATTCACCCACACAAGCTGTTACCATCCTTACAACAAAAGCCTTGAAAGCAGAAGTCAGGGAACCTGTACACAGGAGTATAGATAGGAGTTCAGTTTGAATGTTGTAAAAGAGCAATATGTTCACTCACAGCCTCTTCGGTCCCGTTCATGCACGGCTTCCAGACCAGCGAGTCGTTACTGAACTGCACCTTGTAGGTATGCACCACGTTCCAACTGTGTGTGAACAAGACACATGTAGTTAGTAGGCCTACATGTCATTTCACATGTAATACACAGAGTAACCTTGCAAAGAGAGCTTGGGTCCAAAACAAGACCCCCATGCACCATTAGAGAAAACAAGCATGACATCATGCATTTATCCATTTTTCAAATTTACAGGATTAATCAGAAACATTACCTGAGCTTCGGGGAAAGAAAAATAAGGATGATAGAGGGAAGCCTGGTATTTGTGTGTCTTAAGATAGGCCTATACCAAAATATACAGTGCAGGAAAAGTGCAGTGCTGACTTTTAGCTTTAATTTAAAGGCCAGATGAATAGTATTGGGAAGCTGTTCATTTTAGCAAGTGTTAAAAGACTCACATAAGATATCACATTGAAGGAGTGCTTCAAAAGTGAACATCTCTGCAAAACTACATTTCCCAGTGTTCACTGTGAGCCTGTATGAACTTTAACCTTCTGTACTGACCTCCAGATGGAGCTGCGACCCTGCAGGATGACACCGATGAAGCGAGTCAGTCGCAGAGCGTCGACCTCCAGCCACTGCATCTTGTCTCTGTACTGAGCACACCAGCCTCCATCGTAGATATCACCGTCGTCTACTCCAGACTGCAACACACACACACACACACACACACACACACACAATATTGTTGCTCTGTAGATAGCATGTAATACATAAAGTTGTTGGTTTGCTGTTAGTCTGTGTGGTTACCTGGATGTTGAGTCGGCCGCGGTGAGGGCCCAGGCCTCTACGCTTATAGGATGACGCTCTCAGCTGGTTGTCTTTTACCTTCAGTGACTCCAGACCCAGTGGAGGACATTCTGACACAGTCAACAGGGATTTACTCACATTTTGAATATTACAGTATTATACCATGACAGGAGAAGGCAGAGCAGTTCCAGAGATAAAACTCTAGTACTTTTGCACAGAAAGTGTTAAAAGACCAGCCGTTATAGCATGAAATTCAGTCAAGACAGAAGGTTATTGTCCGTGTTGAATGATACCGAATTTATTCTGTATCATTTGTCATCATATGTTAAGTAAAGCTTCAAATTTCATCTTACATTGGGCGAAAAACACATGGAACCAGCATCTCAATCCACTTTGCTCCTCTGTATCACACAGTATATGCAGGTTTGCACACCCACCCCGACAAGTGCACTACCCTATCCCACCCATAGTGTTCTATTTATTTACAAATGTACATACTGTAACTACACGTATACATAGTCATATTCTACTGCTCTTCATACTATTCATCCTGCACATACACTTATTCTTATAATGTTACTGTTTCTGCACTACAATGGTACTGTTACCACACTGCACATAGCTGTACATACTGTACATATCTGTCTACATGGTTCATACTGAATATCCATATTTATTCTGTTTTTCTTATAATATATTCAGTTAATACACTGCATATATCTATATTATTCTTACTACTATTATAATGTTACTGCTACTACATTGCACATATCTGTACATGTTGTTCATACATTGTTCATATTACATAGACATATTTATTCTGCTCTTATAAAGTAACTGCTAATACATTGCACATATTTATATTTAATTTATATTACTCTAAACCTCCTTCTGTAAACCAACTGTACACTACTGTCTACACTGCACTATATTTCTTGTCCTGTCTATGCACCACCTATCTATACCTGTCTATACTTGTATATCACATTGCACTTTTCTGCTCTTTTTGCACTTCTGGTTGGACGCAAACTGCATTTCGTTGTCTTTGTACTTGTACTCTGCACAATGACAATAAAGTTGAATCTAATCTAATCTATATGTACTGCAGTTATACAAACACATACACTCACATGTAGATACTTATTTAATATTGATCACAAGATCAATTCTCAAAAGCATGTGACAACAAATCAAATCATTCAAAAGAGACGAAAGGAGAAACAGCTTTGTCCATTTATGACTTGAGATATTTTAATGTTATATAATCCGCATAAATTATATAACAATAAAGGAGACACATTTTATCAATGTGTCAAATGACAGGTGACAGATTAAAAGAAAAGACGAACAAATGAGTGTAGAAACTTACATAGAGGATATGAAGCCTCGCTGAATGTGTGATGAGTATGAACGTTATGTAAATCATATGCTATGGCCATTATAATCACCAAATCTCAACACATCTGAACACCTGTAGGTGTAGAGATGTGTGAGACAGCACTCTCCACCACTATTATCAAAAACATCAAATGAGGGACTCCTTTATGTTTTTACTTAGATTTTGACTTGTAATTGAGTATTTTTCATATTGAGATATTGCAACTTTTACTTAAAGCTATAGTGCGTAGTTTCTGCCGCCCCTATGAGGAATTCTAAGTAATGTCAACAAAGCTGTCGGCGCGTCCACATGATACAAGCCTTCCGTGACCACGCACCGCGCAGTAGCCAAGGAGGACACGGAGGATTAAAAAAAACGATGGACTGTTCGAGTTTCTGCGTGCGAAAGTCGCCGAACGCCACAATCTCCTGAACATAGCCATACTGAGAAATACAGAGAGTTGTGTGGAGCTGATAGTTTTAATTAGCTTTGTAGCAACTGATTTGGCAACGGCTTGAATGTAACGGACGTTCAGAAATATCAAAAAGTTATGCACTAAAGCTTTAAGTGAAACAGGTCTTCTAACACTGATGGATTTACAAAGCCAGCCGAGGAAGCAAATTGAAAGAGATGTAAAAAGGAGAGCAGGAAATAGAGAAAGCACAACTCTCTTGCAGAGGGTGACATGTCTTTAAACCTGTTTAGGGTCCTCTGCTGCTGTATTAACACCTCAGACAGACTCTCATTGTCTGGAGGGTTCAGCTCAGTTCAAACGGCCTCTTCCTGCCAGGGAGCTTTCCTGGCTGTTAAAATGTCTCAGGCCAAGATATAGAAGCAGTGTAAATAAATGCTAAATGTAGGTGGCATTTCCTATAAAGAACATTCCCCCCCTTTTGCCTTGTGGTCCAGCTGGATCTCTGTGACTCAAAATGTTGCTGAGCTCTTAAAAAGTCATTTATATTTTATTTTTTATTTTTAAATTCTTTTTTTTTGTTGCTGTTGACCGTAGGGATTTCTGCCCAACCACAAACTTCTGAAACAACTGAAGCTGAGCCAGAGACTAAAGCAGTCCACAACCCAGCTGATTATCTGGGTGAATAAATTCCACAAGGAGAAAAAAAAAATGAAGATTGTTTGTAAGTTTTGGGGCAAAACCTTTAAGCACATAGTGGTCCTGGAGGAGAGCAGTTTTATTTACTCTGCCTGAAACTGAGGGAACTGCCTTTTCATTAGACTAGTAGTGAGGTTTATATAAGTAACCCTGTCTCTCCTGTCTATCTCAGTTTTCACATCCACTCCCCCCCACACCCTTTTTCACTTCCTTTTGCCTTCTTTCCTCTCTTTGAAAGAAGCATAACAGGAAGATGCGTCCCTAGATGCCTCATCAGAGAAACACCCCCACCGAGTCTAATCTCCCTGGATTCCTCCACATTACGTTTTGGCTTCATGATTCAAAGAATGCTTTTGGGCAATATTTAGGCTTTAAAGAAGTATTAATTGTGCAAAATGCAAGTGAGTCAAGCTCATAACTAAGCAACGTCCGTTTAAATGTATCATATTGCTGGAATACCACCTGTAAAAACATCATCAAATGATGGGAATTGGTGGCCTATCCCATTTGCCTTAAAGAAAACTAGAGCCTGACCGATATATCAGCGGGCCGATATTATCGGCCGATATTAGGCATTTTCCAAACTATCGGTATCAGCATTGATAATGGCCGATATATGAATATTTAAAAAATAAAATAAAAAACGGACGAAACACCCTTCAACCACGTCATGAGTGTTGGCGCTGCATAGTTTGTCCACCAGAGGGCGCTCTACAACGTCCCTGTTGGCAGCACTCGTGTTTAACCCTTTAAGTTTCATATCTTAAGTTTGTATTTTTATACATGTTATTTATCAGAACTTTAATATATTCTGATGTTCCTCTGTTCTGTTCTGACAATAAAACAAACAAGTTTATTTTTAAACTGCATTATCATATTATTTTAGTGAGGACTCATAAATACTACAAATAACTAATGTTTTTTTTTTATATATATCGGCCGATATATCGGAATATCAGATTTTTAAATCACCAAATATTTGTATCGATATCAGCTTTAAAAATCCTTTATCGGTCGGGCTCTAAAGAAAATATACAATATCAAACAATTACCAAATCACTTGTTCCATGCCAAACCTTCCACTATATTTATATTTGAATTTGATTAGACGATCTTGAGATATCCATCAAACAATCTCCTTGGGTTAGGGAGTAAATGTTTAAACTCATCACCATTCAAGTTTCTTGTTAAACGGATGGTGAGTATTAAGCTTTTCTTCCTTTCATGCTTGCAGGATTTCAAACTTCTGGCTCAGGAGGTGAAGTTTGTCATTACCTGTTGTGCTGTATGGGACCACCCACCAAATCAAATTTTCCACTTTTGCTGTCTTTCTTTTCTTTCATCAAAATAACAGTTGACATCTCACACAGACAGGAAATGATGAACACAACTGGAAGCAAACTTAACATACAGTACACGGCAAAGTGAAAAGACACTTAACTCAATTTGGAAACTTTGTGAGTGTTAAAGGGATGATAGAATGCAAAACCGATTTTACCTTGTCATAGTTGAAAAACGACAGTTTGGTGGGTAAATAGGACATACATAGAACCTCAAAATCCCATTGACACCTCTTTCCTCTGCAGATCTCACAATTTAAAACTGCCTGAAAACGGGCGAATCTGAACAAAGCTAAAAGTTGACGTCAACTTCTCAATTCCTTCTCATTTGGCTCTACCTTCTATCTTTGTAACGCCCCAAAATTTACATAGGCCACTAACTGATCTGAGGTCAGTTAGTCTTCTAAATCTAGGTCGCGCAAATCTCAGACACTTTTTACATTGTTCGCCTGCTCTCGCATTACTAAATTCACTTCTGATCTTTTTTTATGCGAGAAATCGCCTATATATCAAATATGGGCCGTTTTACAAAAATTGATGGCTAATTGCAAATTTAGTATGACGGAGTTCAGCAGCTCCACAGTATGCCGTGACAGCGGCGCAGTGCTTGCCCGGATCGCTGGCTTTCTGCCTGGACTGTCAGACCCCGCTGCACGCTGGCTGGAGCTCTCTCAGGAGATACGGAATACTGGCCCAGAGAAAAGCAGACAATTGAGCGGGACATGTGGATTTAAATCAGTGGCGCAGTGGACTCGCACTGGGCGGTGCGCAGGAGCTGCCTGCCGGCGGATCCTCAGAGAACGGTGTCAAAAGCATTGGTGTGTGTGTGTGTGTGTGTGCGCGACACACAGGAGGATGAATAGACTGTAACAAAACTCTGTATCTGGTGCTTTGTACAGTAAGATTAATTGATGAATTTGTGTGTCAGCCGGGCAGAAATCAAGTTTGAAGCTAGCAGCATAGCGGGCATGCCTGGACATGTCTGTAACGTTGTCTTTGGAACGTTAACGGACAGTGTGAAGAAAGCTGCCGCTGAGGAGAAAAGGGATTGTGTGTGTGTGTGTGTGTGTGTGTGTGTGTGTGTGTGTGTGTGTGTGTGTGTGGTGGCGGTGGGAGGGGGGCAGAGACATGGGCACAGAGGGAAACGTGTGTGTGTGTGTGTGTGTGTGTGTGTGTGTGTGTGCGTGCTAAGCTCAACCAATCAGCGTGCAGCTCATCTAAATATTCACAAGCAGACCATATAAGGCAGAAAAGTTCTCATTTCAGTCCAGTCCCATTTAACAGGGTAGCATTAGGGCCAAAAAAAACAGCAAAAGAGACATTTTCAGCCCAACCAATGTTACATACCCTATTAGGAGACCTTAAGGAACAGCGTGAAATACCGTGTATAACCATTCTATCACCCCTTTTAATAGATTTTTTTTCATGACAAAACCAAGAAACTGGCTGTTAGGTCATTTGATATTCTTAAAAAGAACAAAAATAAACATGTTCTTCACTTAGTCAGATAGGAAGAGGTTCTATTATCAGTTTCTACTTTCACACTTTTACTTACTTTCCCAACATGGCAACTTTTCCGGCGTATCACTCACAGTTAATCCAACTCCAGCACTGGCTGACAGGCCTGACCGAACTTTAATGAGCATCAGCTCTGATTTGACGTGGCAGGTTGCTTACTAAGCATTTATTTCTAGCCACCTCCACAAGCTAATCTCTGCTTCGACCTTTCCCTCAACATACACGCGTAATATGTAAAGGGGCTCTGTATACACATACTTCCTCAGTCGGCTCAATTCCCAGCCCAGTACACACACACAAAAACACACACACACACACACACACACACACACACACACACACACACACACACACACACACACAGGTTTATGGCACTATCTTTGTGGGGACCCGCCATTGACATAATGCATTCCCTAGCCCCTTACCCTAACCTTAACCATCACAACTAAATGCCTAACCTTAACCCTTGCCCTCACCCTAACCCTAACCTAATTCTAACCCTAATCCTATAACCAAGTCTTAACCCTCAAACAGCCCTTTAAACTTGTGGGGTCCAGCATTTTGGCCCCACAAAGCTGTCGGGACCCCACAAGTATACTGGACTCCAGGTTTTTGGACCCCACGAATATAGTTAAACAAGCACACACACACACACACACACACACACACACACACACACACACATATGCATGCATATACTTATATACAAGACTATTTGTACATACACACACACTTTACAAAGGCATATATAGAAAACAGCTGGTAGACCAAGCAGACTACACAGACTCAAAGAAAATGATGGTGTCAGTGTCTTTGTGACATGGAGTCTCTGAGCACTAAGAGGATTCAGGCTGGCAAAGAGAAACTGTGTTTGTGTTCTGGCTGTCCATCTCAACAGGAAGACAATATAAAGCTGTGGTGATAGTTTGTGTGTGTGTGTGTGTGTGTGTGTGTGTGTGTGTGTGTGTGTGTGTGTGTGTGTGTTACAGTAACTGTGGAGGCAAAACATCTATCCCTTCAATGTTTATCATGTACTCTAAGGTCAGGACTCGAATGTCCTTTTAAACATAGTACAAAGCAGTTTAAGTATGTGTGCATGCGGGAGAAAGGTAACAAAAGAGAGACTGAAGAGAAGCATACAGAGAAAAGACAAAGGTGGACGAATAGGAAATCAAAAAAAAAAACAGGACATGAGACATTTACAATGTCTGCAGAGGCCGGTAAATAAAGATATGGGACATCTTTGTGGCCAGTAAGCTCTCTGATCACCCTCACATGAAGCTGCTCCCAGTCTTCTCATCAAGGGTTTATCAGAGTCTGTGCTTTCAGTAGTGAAGCAGCAGATTGTATTATTTTCTTTGGTAGTATACTGGTTCAGTAGGCCTACTGACTCTGCAGCGTTGTGGAGATAGGTCTGGCGACTACAGGTTTAGATATACAGTAATCACTGCCTCAGCAAGGGATCCACATGAATCAGAGCTGGGTCTGATTTTCTGTTAAATTAGCAAATAGTTTTATGGTGTGTTTGATGCTTTCCTGGGTGGGTTTGCCTCAACTGACAATTCAGTGTGTACCAGTGACCTTCACATTTCATATAACTATTATATGTTGGTGAAGAAAGTATTAATGGTTGAAAAAAAATCACCTGTGACCACTTGAATTGTCCTGACACAGTAAACCCCATAAAGTTAGTGAAAGCACTTCAAACTGTTTGCCACTAATGTCTGACCCTTGTCTGATTGACATACTGTAGACATCAGTGCTTACGCCCATACATACGTGGGACTGTCTCCGTGGCCACTGATTGGCTCACACTGTGTTTGACCTGAGGTTTGGCTTTCTTAACAACCTTCGGCTTCTTGGTGATGAGTTTGGGTTTCTTCAGGATCGTTTTGGGCTTCTTCGCTACCTTAACGCTCCTGGTGGACCTTCTTTCTACAAGAATGCAAACCATTTCATACATAGAAAACGTTAACATGTTGAATAGCATTACTTCAGACTGGGAATTAGTCAGTACAGTACACCAAGAAGAACCATTTTGCATTACTTTAAAGGAAAATAATTGGACATTTTTGGAAATACGCTTAATTTGCATGTCAAGAGTTAGATGAGAACATTGATGCCACTCTCATAGTTGTCTAGTAAATTTTAAGCAACAGCCAGCAGCTGGTTAGCTTATCTTAGCACAAAGACTGGAAGCAAGGGTAAACAGCTAGCCTGGCTCTGCCCAAAGGTTTAAAATATTAGTCTAGTGAGCTTTAGATGTGCTGCTAGGTGGATTTTTAAACTTCGGACAGAGCCAGACTATGAGCCCTATCTTGCACCCGGCGGAGCGCGGCGCAAAGCCCTCCACAAGTGTCTTTGCTATTTTAAGACCGTCCAGCACCCACGTCGTTTAAATAGCAAATGCACCTGCGCCCATCTTTGCGCCCATGGGTGTGCTGGTCTTACAGGGAGGTGTGTTCAGGTGCATTCTTGCCGTATTGCTATCTTGAGGCAGCGGAAAGTGGTCGCGCCACTGACCAACAAAAACCTGGTCTAAAGTCAATAACGCAGCATTTCATTGTTATTTTAACAGCAAATTAGTAAAATGCGCCTAGACTTAGCACAGCGCGCGCACACTATGCTTGTTACACACACACAGGGACGCGCAGCAGCACACAAACACGCAAAAGATTACAAATAAAAATATTACGGTGCAAATCTGCCATCAGAATAGCAATGCGCCAAGGTCCAAACACGCCTGTCTTTTAAAGAGAATGGGAGATGACACTCTGATTGGTTTATTGCATGTTACGCCCAAAACACACCTATGAATTAATGAAGACACTAAGTACAACCCTTTTGGACCATGCGCCCGGTGCACGGACCCTTTTTTTTCGCCGTCAAACTAGCAAAAGTGGATTTGGACACACCCTAAACGCTCCTGCGCCAGGCGCTTCACGCCGTGTGCTTAGATTGTTAAAATAGGGCCCTAGGTGTTTCTAGTCTTTATGCTAAATTAACCATCTGCTGCCTCTGGCTTCATATTTAATGGACATATATAAGCAAAGCACCAATCTTCTTATCTAACTCTTGGCAAGAAATAATGAGGGTATTTTCCTAAAATTTTGAACAACTCCCATGGGTTGGAAAGTTCTTTATTTACCACCAACAGAGGCCACCATGGAGAGCCACAGCAAGCAGCAAAGAAAACCTGAGACTGGATTCATGTAAATGCTGCTGAGCTGGAGAGTTTTTTGGCTGTAGATATTTACATGTATTTACATTATAGCCATTTGGCTGCAGCCGCAGCTTCAATGAGTGTACAGTTGAATCACTGCATCACATTGGTCGGTTTTGAGGAGTGTGAGGGGTCTTGTTCTTTTTTTTTTTTTTTTTTTATCTGAGCCATCACAGCCCATCTGGTTTTAATCAGCAAAAAAAAACACACACAGCTAAAATGTCTCACTGCACACAGGGTAGAATGTGGAACATCCTCCCCCAACCCTCGGACACTGACTCTCTGACCGCAGATATGCGGAGCCCACAGAGCCCACAGAGCTCTCTTTACACTTTGAAAATCTGAGTCTTTGAGGAACCCTGAAAGATTCTTGTCTTGTGGGTCATGGATCTTTGGAACCTTTGACATACAGGGGGTTTGGTCTGATGGACCTAAGTAAAAAAAAAAAAATGATTCCCCAAACTCCCCCAGTTTGTAGATTTATTATATCTATTTTTCTAAAGATGCAAACTAATCAACAATCCTGGTTAATTTGTTCTCAGGGGAGGTTACAGTATGTTTGTTTGCAGAGTAACACATGAATGTAGGCTACACTTGAAATTTGTACTTCAACAGCATGGCTGTTTCTGGGAAAAGTAATTAGACACATGTAAAACCAGTAAACAATTAGTCATGTTGTTAAAAAAAAGAAGATAAAAAAGTAGGTTGGCACAACTGCCCTTATGCAGATCTTTCCAATCAAGTAAAAATAATAATGTAAGAATGTTTTAGGGATCCATTTGATCACTCATTATTGAATACCACAGACACACTGCACATTTTCACATTAATGATGTGGTTTCATAGTGGGTAAAACAAACAAAACATATCATCTACTCACCTAATTCCAAAGGACCTTCTTCTTCTTCTTCTTCTTCTTTTGTCTCTTTTCTGGACACTGCTGTCTCCGCTGTCTTACCAGTGTCTTCAGTCAGATGTTTAGTAGTTGGAGTGCTTTTGGGAGGTTTAGCCGTTGACTGTGAAGCTGGGAGTCTTGTGGTGGGAACCTCGGTTACGTTTGTTTTCCCTGCAGGAGAAAGGCTCTCAGTTGTAGGGAAAGCTGGATCTGAATCCATGGTGGATGTCACTGTAGTCGTGTCATTAGCAGTTCTGGCTGAAATGAGGATAAATGATCCACAATGCAGAAATAAGAACAGAGTGATGTGCAGAGCTCCTGCCATAGTATCTCTTCCATGCAGAAACCCCTCTGACACCAAACAGTCATTCAACCTCCCTGACCTACAGCTCTGCAACACGGTCAAGTCACCCACAATGCAAAAAAACAACTTCCAGTCAGAGATTGAAAAAATAAAAGCTGTGTTGTAAGCCGTGGTGGAAGGAGTATTCAGATCCTTTACTTAAGTAAAAGTACTAATACCATACTGTAAAAATACTCTGTTACAAGTAAAAGTCCTGCATTGAAAATGTTACTTAAGTAAAAGTATGTAAGTAAGTAAGTAGGTAAAAGTAAAAGTACTCAAGGCAGAGAAATCAGTTCAATGTTTAATCATCTAATCATTTCAGCTGTAGGCTACTTGGAGGCTGTTATATTGTTGGGTAGTTTAATTAAATATTAAAACATTGTATGTTATAAACTTGGTGGTTTGTGTGCAAAAATCCTAATTTGTAAAGTAACTGGTAACTAAAGCTGTCAGATGAATGTAGTGGAGTAAAAAGGACGGTATTTCTCTCTGAATGTAGCAGAGTAGTAGTAGAAAGTGGCATGAAAAGAAAATACTCAAGTACAACTACCAAAAATGTTTACTTATGTACAGTACTTGAGTAAATGTACTTAGTTACATTCCACCACTGGTTGTAAGTTCTGCGTTGTGTTTTGTTTTGTTGCTAATTTTTCCGCTTCTATGCTGTTTTGTGCCAAGTTTTGGTTTGGTTGCGTTGTCTTCCTTTTTGTTTCTTTGTATTTAAAAAAAAACTTTTTAAACAACTGTAGCTCAGCGTATTCTTTCAGGAAGACTTCTAATAACTTCAATCACCTCTCTCTCTTCCTAAAACTAATCAGCTGTTTTGAGGTGTTCACTTTTCAGTAAACCGACTAGAATTGGCCACGAAATTCATGAGCCAATCACAGCATGACATCCTGCTTTAAATGTCTTCTCTCTGCTGTCAGCTGTCATTTCAGGCAAACGTGCAACCCTCCTCCTCCCCTTCCACCTCTGGTCATCGTCACCCACGGCGCCCTGAGTCCCCCTTCCGGTAGACAGCTCCTTTGGTCCTGTCTTCGGATTCCTTCGCCACCATCACCAGTGTCTAGACTCCATCGGGGGGGATATGTCTTGGCTTCTCTACCGCTTAAAAATTATTTTTATAATGATGGAGTCTAATCTCCAAAGACTCTGTACATTTCATATTATGCACATGTACAATAAACCTTTATATATCTGCAACGAAGTCTCTCCTGATTGAATTAAGGGCAGGGGACAACGGATGAAAAATAGCCTTTTGGCTAATTCTGGCATTTTTAACCCATGTAAAATCATGCGTTTTATTAATTTGCAATGTCCCCTTTCATAAATAAACTGAATTGAATAAATAATATAATAAATAGCAGTGAGGAATAAGAATGTGTTTAAATAAAAAGTAGAGTTGAAACAATTAGTTAACCAACAGAAAACAAATTGCAACTGTTTTGATTTTTTAATTTTAATTTTTCTAAAATAAATTTTTAAAAAAGGCCCAAAATCTTTTGTATCAATTTCTCAAATAGCAAGATTTGCTGCTTTTCTTTGTGAGGTATGATACCAAACTGAATTTACTCAGGTGTTAAGACAGATGGTTGGATAAATCATGGAATTTGAAGGTGCCACCTTTGGCTCTGGAAAATTCTAACAAGCATTTCTCACCATTTTCTGACAAAACTATTACTCGAGAAAATAATCGGGTGATTAACCAATAATAAAAATGATTGTTGGTTGCAGCCCTAAAACGTAGGATTGTTTTCACCCGTAAAGTACAATACATAAAGCCACATGTAAGGCATGCAAGCCGTTTAAAAAAAAAAAAAAAAAGTCTTACAATTTGTTCCTTGCAATGTCAGTTGGATATGGCAAGGTGGAGAATTCACCAACCCTCAGGTTACTTAAATCAACATGTCATTTTCTTATACTTCACCATTATAAAGAACAGAAATCAAGAAAAAGTTCCCAG
This sequence comes from Sander lucioperca, assembly GCF_008315115.2. Classification (NCBI taxonomy): domain Eukaryota; kingdom Metazoa; phylum Chordata; class Actinopteri; order Perciformes; family Percidae; genus Sander; species Sander lucioperca. The sequence goes on along the minus strand of NC_050173.1, from coordinate 44,060,951 downwards.
AATACTTGTTGGTCTAACAAATAGACAGGTAATCCTGGTAGCTGATTTTCCAAGCTCAAGATTCAAGTATAAAATATATCACATTGACCTAAAAGGTTAACTGCCATTTTCATTGCTTCTGATTAGCAGTTATTCAGTCTCCTTTTTAAGAGCACATTTTATAAACGGTGACAACAGATGCAGCAGAGATGCAAAGTCAGTAGCTGACACTTTTAAACTCTTAAACATACTAGGTAAAAGTTACAAATCCATGCTTTTATTTTGAATGCGTAATCAAAATCCTGGCATCAGTCTTGCTGACTAACTTCACACTCTGAGTTGCTGTACTAACAACCATCCGACCAGAGTTTATTCAGGGATCAAACTCAGTAAACTCCTCATCTCTCCATCTTTCTGTTACACAGAGGCAGCATGCATGACTGGGCATTTAGGTATTAAAAGGATTTTTTTAAAAGTCTAAAGTCCCATAAAACGTTGTTTTGTAATGAAGAAAATCTTTTCATATTCTCTGATTGGATAATATTCCGGTTCTCCAACACCACAGGTCAACACAATGTAAAAGGTGCTTTCTTCTGTTCTGGTTAAATAGCTTTAATGGCACAGACGAGATATAATAACGGGAAATACATACATCCAGCAAGTTATAGAAACTTGAAATATTAAGTCTCATTCCAAATGTATGTACAGTGTGGGAACAAAATGCCTTACAATGACTTTGTTATTACATTTAATGGATTATGTGGTTCTCCATGTAGAACTAAATTTCAGAAAAAAATATTTATCTAGAAGAATTTTACAGTGATGCCATTCAATTCTAGTTAGAAATTCAAAAGAAAAAAAAGACAACAAAACACTACTTAACCAGGTCTTCTTGGAAAAAACTAAACAGAAATGCAAATAAAAAAAAAACATATTTACAAAAGAGTGAAAAATTTTAAAAACAAAACTGAGTCTAGTAGCTACACTCCTCACCCCAGACATCTGACAACCCCCCCCCCCATCTCTGAATTTGAAGCCTCCAAAAAAGAAGTTACTGCATGTCTGTAGAGCTCAGGTGTTGAACAGCAGAACCTTTTTTATTTTACCTGCAACTGAAACTATATCATGAATGAATGAATGACATTTTTATTTATTTTTAAATCTGGATAAACATGGAAGCACCTTTCTTAATGTGTGTAATGAACGGTTACGAGTATTTGTAATAATCATGTGTGTGGGTCACATTTTGAAGAGTTTCTTTCCAAAATCCACCACTTAAACAACATGACACGTACCCTCACCAATTCAAAAAAAATGCATTAAAGTAAAGCAAATGATGTTTCTTTGTAAGATATCATTAAATCCTTTCTGTGATGGACAGATTCAGTTGAACAAGGCTCTGCTGTGCAAACACTCGAAAACCCCCAAAAACACCATTAGTTGCTAATATTCAGCTGTATGGCTTCATGGTAAAAGAAGAGCACCCGTGCTAATGGAAACATGCAGCTGAATAGGTCAAACCTAGGGTTGGGCATCGAGAACCGATTCCTACTTGGAATCCTTTCAAAAATTACGATTCCATCGGAATAGTTTCTTTATTGGAATCGTTTGGAGGATTTGGTCTCAAATCTGATCATGGGTTCCAAATTTAACATGCGTGAGTTCTGGTTTCCGTAGCGGCCAGGCGCTTGTTGTGTTGCAGCCTTGGAGCACAGTAAGCGGCGCTCTAGTGTGGCTTTATTTTACGTTTAAAAAGCCCGGTAAAGCTGCAACCCACCACTGAATCAAAATAAAACCTTCCTCTTATTTGTGAAATAAGCATGTGACCCGTTTCAACTCCGCCCTTCGAAGAATCGGAATACATAAGAACTGGAATCGAAAGGAAGAATCGCAATTGGAATCAGTTAAAATCCAAACAATGCCCAACCCTAGTAAAACCTATGGTGTCACTGAGATTGTCAACATGTATACCAAAACTTCAAGTTCACAGTGACCTGAAATAGAGAGATTCACCCAGTGCTGTGAAAAGACAAAGACCAAACGGAACGGGCAGAGCAGTGTCCAGGAGTGAGGTGAGCAGCTGCTGGGTGATAAACGGCCAGTCTCAGTTTGGAAATCAAACACCTCAAGGCTTCCAGAGCTTGAGCAGACCGTCCTCGCTGTAGGAGGCGATGAGGTTCTGATGGGGGTGGTGGGCGATGCCGATCACATCCTTCTCGTGTACCTGGAGGGACAAAGGACACATGGTTTAAAAATGACGGACGCCATATATAGCGGAAAACTCAAAAAGACTATTAGCTATTTTAAGTTAGCAAAGTGCAGATCTAGAAATTATTTAATTTAACTAATTTAATAAACTGTCTGTACACTTACAAAGTTCTCAATGCTTCGGTTTACATGTAGGGACCCTCATTATGCTACCGTGGAAGTGTGGTGCTATTTTGAGCCTTGTTAGTGGTGTAGAAATAGCGATTTCTTATTACTTTACCCGTGCCCCGACGACTAGCGTTATAAGCTAATTAGCGGTTTGTGCTAAAACTGGTCACATTAGATTAGCATGAAAACATATCCCAGAGAACGGTCGACTCGGTAATCATGTGTTATTAACCCCTAGGTTCATTTTGCGCCAAATTTGTCCTTTAAGTTACAAAACCAGAGCAACAATTAAGTAATAATGTCTTACTAGCAGAATTAAGGTACTTAATAAAAGGTAAAATTACTGATATTTTTTATTGGAATTGTTTTTGTATTATTACAACGGTGTGAGTGTTCAATGTTCCATGCTTTTTGGAAGAAAAACACATATTGCTGGCAATTCATATCTATGTTCTCATCCTTGCATAAGAATATAGAGTGGGTTTGATTGTGTCTCATGTTCTAATGCTCCATGACATATTTTATCTGTTAAGGCCGTTTCATGGTTCTGCGGAGGCTCCACACAGAGCTTTCGCCGTAGCCTATGTAGTGACCTGATGTTTATACTTGTGCGCTGGTGTGTGTCGAGCCGGCATGTGTGTGTGTGTGTGTGGGAGTGGGTGATAGAGCGAGGGAGACGTGAGAGAGTGATGGCGATTAGCTTCGGAGCGAGTAGCGACTCTAGAGTCATAGCGAGAGAAACAGTGTCTCCCCTGTGCTTTCTGACCACGGTGGGAAATCTGGAGCAGGAAAAGTTAACTCTCTCCTTGATTTCATGTTGTTTATGGAGAAGGAGAACCAGGAAATGAGTCGGGGGGGAAATGCAACGTTACCAAGCCACGTGCGTCGCTGCGACGTGTAGTTAAAGTTTTCGAGAGGCTACGGCGTAGGGTCCGGCGTAGACGCAGAGGGGTCTGCGAGGGTACGCCGTTGATTCGACGCAGAAGCATAAAACGGCCTTTACACAGTGAATGTTGAACTTCAGCTAACAAAATTTGCAAATTGAATCGTAATCGCAATATCTGGCAGAAAAATCGCAATTACATTTTCCCCCCAAATCGTTCAGCCCTAAAACCTAAAAAAAAAAATTGTGGTAATTATTTATCTGAAGTAAACAATGAATGAATGAATGAATCTTTGTGCCAAATGTGAAGAGATTCCCTCAAGGCGTTCCTGAGACATCGTGTTCACACGCATGGGGGCTACCCGAAAACCTAATGCCTCTGGCCACGGCTATCGCTGGCACGGAGGCATGAAGAAAAAAATAAGTTTTGACTTGCGGAGAACTTGGGTTTCTTCTAGACAGGCCAAATACAGCAATGCTCCTAAATGATTAATTTATTTGTATTTGTCCAAGCTTGTTTATAAAGTCATTAAATAAAAAACAAGCAAGCAAGACAAAAGAACTCCAAGACGTAAACCAAAACTTTACAGTCCGTTTGTTTTGCGGCAGAAGCAGAGGAGGGAATGTGAGCTCCTGAGAGCAGTCACGTACCGTCAGCGTTCTCTCCAGCTTGCCGGTGACGGTGCTGAAGCAGTAGAGCACAAAGTCTTCACCCACGCAGTAGATCCACTCGCCGCGGGGCGACAGAGTGCAGCACACAAAGTCACCTCCTTCCCTCTTACCGGAGCTGAAACTCCTCACGATCTGCGCGGCGGGTCACAGGGGCAAACACACACACACACACACACACACACACACACACACACACACACACACACACACACACACACACACAAAGCAGGTGTGTTAAAAAGGCAGGCAGGTAGGCAAGTTCAGTTTCATAAGCAAACAACAAACACGCTCAAAATAGCTACACATGTTTATTGCTCAGTATTTTAGAGATAAAACACTGGGTTCAAAATGACTGACCTTGTTTTAAAACCAGATGAAAAAACACAGTTTATGTAATGGCTCATGAGCCTATTTCAGCACCCTGCCGTCGCTCCTAACAGCACTTACGGAGCCACACTGTGCTCCGATTTCCTGCCGGACTGTTCCGTGCAGAGCTCATCTGATTGGAACTGACCTGTCCCTGCATGTTCATGATGACCACCGTGTTGGAGCGGTTACACACGACAAAATGCTCCGGGTTCTTGGGCAGCTGGATGACGTTGTTGACCGTGATGTCGGTGCCGGCTGACGTGCCCAGAGGCTTGAAGGTGTTGGAGCACTCGGTGGTCTTTATGTTCCACATCTGGAGCGGGTCGAACACAGGGGAACGAGACACCGGTCAGACACACATGCTCTCAAGATAACACAGCTTACGCACAGGCACATTAATACCATTAAGACCTTAAAGGACAAATGCAAAAGTGCAAAATGAATCTAGGGGTTAATAACGCATGATTACCGAGTCGACCGTTCTCAGGGATATGTTTTCATGCTAATCTAATGTGACCAGTTTTAGCCCAAACCGCTAATTAGCTTATAACGCTAGTCATCGGGGCATGGGTAAAGTAATAAGAAATCTCTATTTCTACACCACTAACAAGGCTCAAAATAGCACCACACTTCCACGGTAGCATAATGAGGTTCCCTACATGGAAACCGAAGCATTGAGAACTTTGTAAGTGTACAGACAGTTTATTAAAAAAAGAGTCGAACGACGAACGCCGTGTAACCAGTAACATAGCTCGTTCGTCGTTCGACTGGTCGTGACCGTTTTCCCAAGATGCCGCCGGCCTGTATACGTGAACGGTACGGTCTTTCTAAACTATCTTTTTAATAAACTGTCTGTACACTTACAAAGTTCTCAATGCTTCAGTTTCCATGTAGGGACCCTCATTATGCTACCGTGGAAGTGTGGTGATATTTTGAGCCTTGTTAGTGGTGTAGAAATAGTGATTTCTTTTTACTTTCCTCGTGCCCCGATGACTAGCGTTATAAGCTAATAAGCGGTTTGGGCTAAAACTGGTCACATTAGATTAGCATGAAAACATATCCCAGACAACGGTCGACTCGGTAATCATGTGTTATTAACCCCTAGGTTCATTTTGCGCCGGATTTGTCCTTTAACTGTGTAGCTGCAAAAGACATCTTATTTTTGCAGCGGCGTCTCTCACCTTGACTGTGCCGTCCGAGGAAGCGCTGATGATGTGGTGACCGTCTGGAGTGAAGGTGGCCTCGTTCACAAATGAGGTGTGGCCGCGGAATTCCTTAAGAGTTTTACCTGACTTCAGTCCATGGATTCTTCAGCAAAAAAGAAGAATTAAATGCATGTCCATAAAATTATAAAAAAAAAAAAAAAAGATGTTCAGTAAAAACCACTGTTGTGTCATCAACTGGAAGAATTAATTGTTAGGTTTTCTTGGGAGTTTGGAGGAAGAGGGTGAAGGCGTTTGGCAAGAACTGAGTTTACCTGATTATCTGGTCGAAAGAGGCGCTGAGGATCTGGCTGCTGTCTTTACAGAAACTGACGCATGTTACTCCTTTACTGTGGGCGCGCTCAAACCTCCTCAGACACTGACCGCTCTGGATCTTCCACACCTACACACACACAGACATATACAATTATTATTTTTTTTTTTACTTCCATAGGTCAATGTCCAATAAACATCTGTTTGTACAACAGAAAAGCAAAAAGAATACATTGGAAATAAGTGGATTTTTATACTGGAAGACCACTGCTGTCTTCAATTATATTTCATGATACCATTTACGTCGCAATTTTCAGGGTTTTTACTAGAGATGCACCGATAGACCGGCCGGTGACCGGAATTGGCCGGTTTTCACATGCTCGGCCATGACCGGCGAGCGGCAGGTCAGTCTGACATATGCCGATTTCATGCCGGTCAACGCTACAATTAACTGACAACATAAGTTATACCAGTTACAGTTCTCAAGGACGCACGCACACACGGACGCCACAGCAAAGTCTCTTTTTCCTTTCTTTCAACTTTTCCGCCATGTGTCGCGCGGAATCTCGTGAATTAACCTGCAACATGTCAGCTGTTTGGAAATTCTTCAGCATGTGTGCAGAAGATAACAAGTTTGCAATATGCAACACCTGCAAGGAAAAAGTAGGGTGTGGAGGGACGACACCAAAAACCAAAATCACATTTTTTTTGTTGGATATTGGATGTGAAAAGAAGGAAATGGTTCTAACATTGCACTTTAGATGTGTGTGAATTTCCCACACCAGGAGTAATTTATATAGTTCTATTTTATAGTGATCCATTATCTGTTCAAAAAATGTTCTATGTTCTGTGTAAAATGTTCTATTAAAGAAAGGATAGAAAATAAATATTTGTATGTGCTGTAAAGTGGTTAGAAATCGGAATCGGCTAAAATCGGTATCGGCTGGCCTAACTCAAAGAACATCGGAATCGGCCTAGAAAGTTGTAATCGGTGCATGTCTAGTTTTTACACCTCATTGATACAACGAACCATACATACCACTGCTGTTTAAATACCGCCTGTTATATGACTATTTAAAACATGAAAGGTCCCTGCATAAACTCTGATGGGTACAAGTTTTCTTTTAAGACATAGCGCTATAATCCATGTGTACTAGAGGAAGAACCTGCTGCGCAAATGTTTCTAGCAGTAATGTTTCTCGTCTACCTTAATCTTCCCATCCTGGGCTCCGGTGGCCAACATCTCTGTGTCCCGACTGAAGCCCATACACAACACAGCATCGTCCATCATCATGAGGTTATCCTGAGCCTGGTACTTCAGATCCTGTAGGACACAAACAATGCATGCAATTATTTCAAGTCAGCACAAGTCATTTTGAAATGATAAAAAGTCAATGTAGCTATATATTTAACCACACAGTAAATCAGGTTGATGTGCCTTTGTTTAGCATAAAGCTACCTTTCTGATTTTGCCGGTGGTGAAATTCCAGACCTCGATGAAGCCGTCCACAGAGCCAGTGACCAGATACTGACCATCAGGGGAGAACCGTGAACACTCCACATGAGATTTCTGTCCGAACTGTGCAGGGAAGAAAAATAAGTCAAGTCAGAAGATTTTAGGCATTTAAGTCATAAAAATGTATTGTATCTCCTGGCAGAGCTATATCAAAATGACAGTATGCTTGGCTGAATGCAGTTTGGAACAGTGAAGCAGCCCATTAATGTTGCTTTCAACGATCCGCATCTTGGGACAGTGTGGGTACCTTGATCTGCCTGCTGAGCTGGGTGGGGAAGCGCTCCTCCTCAACATCTTTAACGGCAGCTTTACCCCTGAACAAATCGATAGTCATGCCAGGAGGCAGGAGGCCCTGATGCTGCTGCCACTTCAGAGACTGAAGGAGGAGAATGAAGATCAAATCATCAGCAGCACTTTATTTGAATGGTAGCATAACTTTCATGGCAAAGATTAATCAAGATCAAGAAAGACAATGTTGTGGACGTCCATATAGTTGCTGGTGCAGGACAAAAAAAATGTATATTCAAAGAAAGTGAGTTAAGTCCACACAACAGCTGAATGCTCCGGAAAAATATTGTGCAAAGAAGGCACATACAACGTTTCGGCCGATAATTCGGCCTTCCACACCTGAGGAAGGCCAAATTGTGGGCATTCAGCTGCTGTGCGGACTTCACTCACTTTCTTTGAAGAGTAATCAAGAGGCACAACTATGCAAATATGTTGCAATTATGTCAGGATTAAGATACAAATTAGTTATCTTATGGTGAGTCTCTTATTAAGGAATTACACTCATCATATCTGCGTGTTTATCACTTACCTGTCCCAGTAGAGCCATGAGACGAGAGGGCGGCACTACGCTGACCTCCCCTGCCAGGGCCTGGGCGATGGCCGCTCTGCGCTTTTCCTTACTGCTGCCATCTGGGTACGCCTGGACATCAAGAAACACAAATATCAGAAATGCCGCACAACTGTAATATGTCTTTCAGATGTTCTCTTTATGCAACATTTGCAGCTGGAGGTATTTTGAAGCCAAAGGCAAAATGAACAGCCAGACCAACTGATCCTAAAATGATTTGATGGATGGATGAATAAAGATTGCATCTTGTCACACGTTTGGTTTGGACTCACCTCTCTGGGATCAAAGTAAGAGCGAGCCAACAGGTTCTCCAGGTGGATGTATCTCTCTGGCTGGGTCTGTTTCAGCATGATCATGGGGTCAGTCTGCCTGAGGAGGGAACGGGCTGCACCCAACTCTCTCAACTCGATCAGCTCTAACACCACCTGTTCAGGAAACACAGACATTCATATTTAGAGGACGTGACTTCAAGCATGATCCACCAGGTCCTTTTCACTGAAACATCTGTTGACATGGGACAACAGCAAAACAAATGCAGGGTCTTTTTTTTTTATCTCAAAAACGATAAACTAATACATCTGGATTAAGAAAGGAGTAGCGAGAACAATACATTAAACCAACTGCCTCCTTGAGTAGAAACCAACAGGAATCACGTTTAATTCTGTAAAGAAACGAAATGGGACAACAATCACGCAACACCAACACTACACAAAGACCAAGGAGGAGAGAATATTAAGCAATCAAACACCTGGTGAATTAAGTTCATGAAGTGGGGAAAAAAGACGGATTAGAGAGAAAATAAAAGGAGCCCATAATATGTCACCTCAAGACACGCTTATTATGGATGCACTGGGGAATGCATGAGGATATCAAAATGTAAAGTGGGCAATGAGAGAAGCCGTAGACAACAATTTCTCCAAATCCTCACCTGTTCATAAAGGTCTATCAGGGTCTTATCTGGCAGCTTGAGGGACTGGATGGCTTGCAGGACAGTGTCCCAGTGGCCGCTGTTTATGTCTGCCACAAAGCTCTCGATACTGTCCACAGTGTTCAGAGACACGGTGGTCTCCTCCTGCAGAGTGACTAGAGTCCGCTGGAGATTATTTTCTTTTAAGTACTGCATAATCAGACGGATCACGCTGTGGAAAACACAAGACATTTGGATAAACAAATAGTGCAAGATAGCTTAGCTGAAGCTATTCAAATTACAATGTGTTGATGTATTGGATAAGGAGTCATAGTTTGATGTTAGTGGATCATTTAACAACAGTAACATAACTAACAATCAACTGATTTTTGCTGCTTAAGTTTGAATAGTTTACTTCCCCGGTCAGAGCAGAGTCTGGTGGCAACTGGCAGTATAACGTTAGCTAGCATGCTAACTTATTCTAACTCTCATATTTGAGTTGTTTATTCTATAGCTATGCAATGAAAATGCAACATGAGGATAATTTAATACTTCAAATATCAGAGCAACACTTCGGACTGAAATTACCGTCACTTCGCTAAAAAAAAAAAAAAAACAGAAAACATCTACGGGGGTGACTGTAAGATTAGCTTGTTAGCTTAGCTCAGGAAGCTAATGCTAACGGATTGCAGCAAAGGATGAGACAGGCCTCTTTTACGGACAATGTTATCAAATGCGGAGTTATTAGCAGGCAATTCATTATAGAAATTACCCTTCTTTCAGATAAATTAACTTGACTACTTACTCTGCGGATTCCACCTCCAGAGACATGATTATTTATCTCAAATTAGCAGCCACAAGACACTCTTGAGCCTGCAGGAGAAGCAAGACACGCAGGACACGCAAACACGGAAGTACTGGGGGGGAGTTAGGGACCTTCAAAATAAAACGCTCAGTGTGTGGAGGTGGTATTTTGGGATTTAACAAACTAGACCGTACTTTATAAAATACAAAACGGACAGTTAAATAGGATTTTCTTTTCAAGTTGACTTACAAAAAAGGCTCTCAAAATTATGATTGATAGCCATTACATGTCTATAATAGCCTACAAATAAATCATATGTAATAAATACAACTTAATGTACTATTGTGTAGGCTACTTTACAGTATATGTGAATTTTTTCACTTGATGTCAGTTACATTCAATTTCATTGAACTCCATCTATTCATCCATCCACAATAATAACCTTTGTGGTGGCTATAATATTAGGTCATTCAATACTATACACCTGAGATCAGTTACGCTTAAAATGGAGTCCAGGGACCAATAAGGGTCCTTGAAGAGGATGGTCACCAGCAGGATTTCTGCTAGAAATTAGTTGAACAACAATATACCAGAATCAGATCTCGCCTTTATGAAGTCAAAGCATGGATAGGTTTGTGTTCCCTGGGACTCCATAAGAGGACCCATACAGTGATTCTTATGAGCCTCATACGCATTAGTGTGCCCAGCAACTCCCATCTGCTTTAATGCTATTCCTTGTTTGTTTCCAGGATGATCAACAGGGGGCGCTATCTGCACAGCTATGACTCAGAGGCCCGCTTGACTCTCTTCTCTCCGCCAGTGAAGGTCTTTCAAGGTTATGATGATGCTCAGAGCAGCACCACTTCAGTCTGCAGCCCCACGGCCTGGGTTTGATTGTTTTTGGCAATCATGACATAATCCCTCAGCGAGCCTCATCCACCTTGGAAATGAATTTGGCACCAAGAACACACCAGACCTCCTTTGGTTTCATTTGCCTTTGCAGATGGATAAATGTATCGGGAAGCAATGAGGAGGATGGGGAGAGGAGGAGTGGTGTTTTCACACAATCCCATAACACCGCAGTCATTCTGAATAGATTAATGTAAGAGCAGAAGAAAGATGTTAATATAATTTTGCCATCTTCTGGCATGACAAAGCAGAAGCTGCATGGGGAATGCTTAACGCAGAGGGAGACGCCACCACGCTGGAAGAATGACAGCAACACAAAAGGCTGTAATGTAATCACTTCATCCTTTCTGAGAAAAAACAAAGACATTTCTAAATTTATGTGAGGTGCGTGCCATTCTCGCCGTGCAATAAAGTTACCCTTTCCTATTGTAATTGGAACACATTACCATCACAAAGAAATTTAGCCTGTCTTTGGTCATTCAGGAAGAAAACTGTGAAAATAAACACCTAGTGGACAGTGCTATGAATTAATATCTGGCATCAAAACACTTCACAGCTATGAGTCCCACAATGTGTTTGAGCCAAAAAAAAAAGCAAACTTTGTTGTACTTTGTTTAAACTCTGGACGAAATGACCAAATCTTGATTTTCATGAATTAAACTCTGTTTATCTATCCTGCGAAAATCTAAGCATCGATCCACAATTCACTGCTTCAGCATCACATTTTTGCTAAACACTACAGACAATTCTGCATTTCTGGCAGAATCCTCACAATTCCAATATCTTGTGTTCTCATGGAAACCATTTGAAATGCTAAACTGAAATGACCACACTGAATACTCACAGCTCTGACAATAATAACAAAGCCAGGCATCGAGCCAAGGGCAACTTGTTTAAGGGATGAACAGATGAACGAATGAATTGGTGACAAAACTGCAGAGTGAGAGGCAAAGGAAGATCTGAAGGCTGGATCTGTCGAAAACAGACCATTTTTCCAGTCTGTGATCTGGATCCTACGACAGATTACAACTTTAACTGTGACAGCAGACAGCTGCCCTGCTTTCTAAAACGCATTCTGGATTTGTAGTATACCCCAACATACCTAACCACCTGCAGAATTGTACACAGTTGTTGCATCAATATTGTATATTTGTGTTGTGTTTGGCTGATACAGAAACAGGACACACTGTAGGAAATGCCCAACAGGACATCAAATAAAGTAAAGAAATAAGAGAAGGGAGACTCCCCTGGGAGCAGCTACTTTAACGAAAACACAAAATAATTGAGCCTAGAGGCAAGTAAAGACATTGTGTCTGTTAAAGGTTTCATTTAAAATTCAGTAGTGACATGCATTAGTGCAATGGCATTACAACTAGAGTTGGTCCCCAGGCACAGGACTATGGCTGGCGCCCAGGGCGCTCCTAATTAGTTAGGATGCGAGGAAATATTCCTCGTATGTATAAATGTACTTGGCAAATAAAGGAAATATTCTATTATATTGCATAACAAGGATATTAATGTAATAATTACTTTCCTGTAGTTTTGTTTCATATACACTTTTTTATTTGTGTTCAATGTCTTGAGTGAAGGAAGTACTTTCTCTCCAAGGGTGCCAATTATTACAAAAGAAATGCAAAACAAACTCACATAGGAAATAGGAATTACTGCTGTAGCTGAGATTCAGTCACATTACTTTTTGATGGGGATAACAAAAGATAAGAATAAGTTACACATGATAGTAAATCTTTGCGATGTCTTGTCAGCTAAAGAGGGGATTGCAGATGTGCTGTTGGAGTAGGATTAACTGGCTTTTTTCAGATTTGAACAGCAAAGATGCTCTGCATGCATACTGTATATTGATGGTTTGACACAGGATTAGATGGTCATGATTCACATCAGAGCCGAAAAATTTGAATTGATGCAGCATTTTCTAATTCACAGTAGTTGGATTTGAAATTATCAGATATACTGTATGTTACATGATAAAAGAAAAAAACATGGTCTGTGGCACCCTCGCATACATTATGAACTGAGATTCACTGAACAGCATTGTTGACTATTTCTCCTCATCATCATCGTGAGCTACAAATCAGCAGCGTCATTCACTAACCTGACCACAAATGGTCATGGCGAAATTATGTGAATACAATGTGAACTGGATGTTTCATTTTCATCTGTCCGTTAAGTGAGATAAATCTAATCTGTGAACAAAATTTGAGACCGATTTTTAATAGGGCATACTTTATGTGGGGTTAGGGTTAGCTTTGCATAATGTTGAACTGTCCATTGGTGGGGTCTTCTTCATGATTTAAAGACCCAGCAAAAAGTCTTCATACCTAAACAGCAAAGTAGGAACATTTTCAGTGCCTTAGAAAGCAACTCCACATCCACATATGACTATACAAACTCTGCTTTTTTAAAACGATTTGGTAAAGCAAGTTAAACTACTGGTAAATATCACTTTCTGGATTACAGGAAAGCATTGTTGACTGTTGTCTCTGGTCAAAGTCAGACATTTTCTATGCTTATTTATTTCCACCTTTCTCCCTGGCCGAACACAATGAACAAAGGTCCATTAATTTGCGACCGAGAAGCTACTTACAACTCCTTACCAATTGCTGATTTCTTCGCCAGTCAGTCAGCCCTCGAATCACAAGTGGTAGTGGGTGGAAGGGTGTGTGTTTGTGAGTGTGTGTGTGTGTGTGTGTGTGTTTCTGAGAGGTACTGGTGATTGGAGGGGTTGTGGTGTTAAATCTTGATGGATCTGTCCCTGTAGCCTGTTTGCAGCTTGGGTCTGAGCGTCAGTCCTATGGCATGTCCATTATTCTCAATGGACGCATTAGAAAGCCAAAGGGGACTCATTGAGAAACCCTTATTGATATTCTCAATCTTCTTGGCACAAAAACAGGAATAGCTGCATTCAGAACTGCATTCAGTTTCCTGGAGAGGAGGGGCACCAACCCATACAGAGACGAAGAATTGGGTTTGTTCATGCCGCAGCAGCTTGCAATGGAGCGTGATAAATTACAGGTCATCAAGGTGATAAAGCACTAAGCTGGAAATGGGATTGTGCCTGTAAGGCAGTGTACCAGGCAGCACACACATGAACTGATACATGCTAGTCCCTGAGCAGTCTGGATAAGAGAGATACGCAGCAGGGCACGTTTCTACCCGTGACAATGTATATAGAGGCTATCCACTTACCGGGTGAATGCCGCTGCCTCTCCTCAGCTGAAAAGCTCCCTGGGCCGTGTTGTATTTACAGAAATAAACAAAAAAACATCAGTGCTGACACAAGTGGATGGTTTTGAGTAGGGTAAGGTCTGTCTTTTCAGTTACTGGTCTATTTCTGCTTTTTCCAGGGCCCATATTCATGTAAGTCTGACATCTACAACTTAAGGTGTCTTTTGTGTCAGGTTGTCCACTGGAGGGCTTTATGGACATTTATGAAACATGCCAGAATCTTTTAGGATGGAGTAAGGATGAAAGGCATGCCTTTGGGGAATTTGGGGTCGCAATGGCTATGATGAGCTTTGAGGTGTGAAATGTCAGCCAATGCTATAACCAACAGGAACTAACACAAAATCTGTTATAGTAGTTGAAGACACAATAAAAGCTTGCATGATAGCCTGTAGTTGCAGGCATTTTGAGGTCCTCCGAGGTGCAGAGCCACAAAAGGCTCTGATCATTCTATTGAGGCTCACAATTGACACCTAATTGTGTTCAGAAGCCCATTCAATAGAGCTCACAGTAGGGAGATCCGGCAGGTTGAAATTAGGTTATTATGCAAAACACAGAAGACAAAGGGAGGCTATTTGCAGTTAATTAACGTGGTAATTTTCTTAGTAACTGTCTAATAATTTATACAGCAGAAGGAATGCAGATACTTAGGCCTCTCTGCTTACTTTTACTGGAGTGATTGCCTTTTTTCTACCTGGCTTGAACGTGCGTTTGTATGGCCCTCACACTCTTCCCGGGGATTTATTGATTCTCTGTGTCTCGCTCATTGTCATGCACAGGCACGATAATAAGTAAATCCATCTTCTGTCAGCCTCTGCTGAAGGGAAGGCAGTCCTAAGGGGAAGAGGGCAACATATTCAGGTCCAATTTTCCTGTCCTTTGCTAAGGATTACCATTGCATTGTTTTCTCATGTACAGCCCCGACAAGGTGTCCTGAGCTGCACCAACGCATGAAGTGCAATGGGACTCAGGCTCATTTGAGAGACTCACCGGCATCGAGAATCCAATAATAGAATACATTTATCCATGGTGGTTTAATTAGCGTGTGCTCTTGGAGTGGAACAAAGCTAGTTGATGGGATATAAACACTCCAACAAATACATAAGTGCACTTTGTGAAAGATACACCCAAGCTAATGTATGGGGGAGATTATTTTGTATTCTGTTCCCCATAAACCTACACAAGCCACATACAAGACTGAAATATATAAATACAGACATACTGAAGTATTTAACTAATGTATTTCAGTAGAAATTTAGCCCTGGCCCATTCCTAAAGTATATACTTGCCGTTATTGCAGTGTGTTAGCATACATGTCAACTGTCCACTTGGTCTCTGAGACGCGGTTGGTATTGAAAGGAAGTACTTGACATTCTTTTTTGATTGAGGCCATTTTCACTGGTCCACAGCAGCACATCCCAGCAGGGAGCGTGCTTCAAGCTGAAATAATGGGCCGTGGACTGTCACCGTGCCCCATGGCAGTTGGCAGCTATAGAGACTGGACTGGCATGCATGGTTCCTTTTCAAATATTGGATCAGGCTGAAAATCACTAGTGGGTTCTTGCAGAAAGTAATCTGAAATGTCAATGCCTTGCCTCATCTGTCCTATAGCACCACTCTGTGTTATATTACTTTTTCAGTGGCATTTTGTCTCTATAGAAATGTGACTGTCCGTCACAGTTGAATGAAAGTAAGAGAACAACCCATTTGCAAAGGTCACATCCAGATAATGAGAGCCAGATGGCCTTTTTTCCATATCTGCATTTTCAGTTCATGATTTACGGTGCATGATGTAATTACTGTCCGTCAAGATGAAATTATGCAAAGTCTTAGCGCTGAACTATACTGAAATACATTTCTTCATGTATCTCTTATCAGAGCTGCACTGCTGGTGGAAATAACCCTTTACTGTAAATAGCAGGCAATAAAACCATATCAAATTCACAGCATGTGTTAGTTTCAAGAATACAAACTGTAACCATGCCATTTTTGAAAAACATGGACATTGTCTCTAACACATGCCTAGAAATGTAACATTGTTATCAAGTTCTTGCACTCTGTTAGCTCATTTAAATTCTAGTGTGCAAAGAAAAGGTCAGGAAAAAACCTGATAGCCAGTTTGTCATTATAATGGAAACACAGACATTCAATTTACAGTAAATCCTTTTTATTGACAAGAAAAACCTTTCAACCACATCTTGTGGTCTTCCTCAGTGTCAGTTAAGTGTCGGTAAGTAACAGTAAGTTGCGTTTAAAAGCTTTGGAAAAACCTAGTTAAGAGGATCTTAAATCTTTGAGATGTTGTTTTGCACCATTAGTGTTGCTTAGTTAGTCCGTCCAACACTTTTGTTCAGAACTCAACAACTACTGTCCAGATTGCAGCGGAATTTATTGAGGATATTTCTGACCCTTAAAGCTTTAGTGCGTAGCTTTTTTATATTAATGAAAGTCTGTCTCATTCAAGCCATTGCCAAATTAGTTGATACGAAGCTAATTAAGACTATCAGCTCCACACAACTCTCTCTGTATTTCTCAGTATGGTTATGTTTAGAAAACAGTGTCAACTAGCGACTTTTGCGTGCAGAAAATCGAGCGAAGATAATTACCTCTTCTGAAGAGTCCATCATGTTTTTTTTTTAATCCTCTGTGTCCTCCTTGGCTACTAGCAACTGTGGAGGAGTGGTGGGGGTGGTGCGCGATCACGGAAGGCTTGTATCATGTGGGATGTGCAGACAGTTTTGTTGTCATTACTTAGAATTAGAATTCCCACATGGGGGAGACAGAAACTACGGACTATAGCTTTAATCGTTAATAGAATAGAATCTTAACATTTATATAAGGTGAGCCCTCTGCCTTTCCTCTGTTGCCATCATCAGACCATTTTTGCTTGCATATTAGTCTCGTATTGCCAGACCTCATGCCAGATCGTATCCCCACAGCGCTGTGTCAGTGCTGGAGTATGGTCTGGCTGCGTGGGTTAACATTCTGGCATATGGGAAAAAAACCTTTTCTGGCTTATTTGTATTTCTTAAAACCAATCACAACCATCCTGGGCGGTGCTAAACCCCGGATGCAGTGATGGTGCCCTTGCAGTATTCACTAGCAAGGACCACACCATCGACTAGATATCTTTGAACAATTTCTTAATGAAAGATGAATGAAAGATGATCAGTGTGCATGAAGGCGTGTTGAAGTCAGTTGTAGTTATCTGTTTTGCTGACTGCGTAGCGAGGAAGCTTTGGTAGGGAATCCGCTGTAGCACCCAAGCCCGACAGACCCCCTTAGGACCTTAAGGAGAGGAGAACGGAGAGGAAGAAAGAAGAAGGGTGGGAGGGAGGGGCGCAGAATGCGAGAACAAATGAGAGGATAGGGTAGGTGGGTGTTTATAGGACTGCTGGAAGAGGCGCGGTTGAAGTGTGGCCCTGCTCCCGGTATTCTGCTAGGTAGCTTCAATTGCGGAGATAGCGGAACGCACCGGATGTCATGCTTTATCTCAGCATTATACATACAGACAGACTACTTGCATAACAATATATCATCAATCAATCAATCCATTTCCTCTACTCACTTTTCCTTTGCTGGGTTGCACTATAGTGGGAACTTCCCAACATCCCAAAGCACAGTAAAAGGGAGATTGGAAACATCCTGGAAAGGTTGTCAGTCTAGAACATTGGCATATCAATTATTAAATCTTAACTAAATCTATCCAATGATAACCTTTCAATCGTCTTGGAAATTTAAAGGTGTTGTAGGTAGGATTGCGACAATCCAGGACTTAGTCAAAAAATGTGAACATCGACAACTTCTCAATCCCTCCCCCCTTTCCGCTTAAGCCCAAAATGATCTCCTAAGCCCCTCCCCCCACAAGGGAGAATGAATGCGTGTGCATGAGCAGTGATTGACACGCAGTTAGACACCCTCCCCTGGCCCTGATTGGTACATCTGATCAGGGAGCGGTGGAGTTTTGCAAATCACACTACAGGCTGTAGGTGGTGCCAGAGGAGCCGGATTTCTTTTTAAATTACCTGCTTTATGTAATTCTACTCGAACATAGGGTCAGTTTCAGGAAATATGACAGAAAGTTAGTTTTATAAGGCTTACCTACTGCACCTTTAAGTGAGATTTCAATTATATTTACTGAGCACATCCATGCTCTCAAACGCTTCTGATTTTAATGATGAGGCGGTCTTGGTCTCCAACCCTGCTCCTGGAAAGCTACTGCCCTGCATGTTTTAGGTATCTCCCTACTCACACCTGATTCTAATGATCTGCTCATTATCAAAGCCTTGACAAGCTTCAGCTGCTTTATAATGAGCAGATCATTCGAATCAGGTGTGTTAGAGTAGGGAGCTACCTAAATTATGCAGGGTAGTATCCCTCCAGGAGCAGGGCAATGTCACCTTTTTTTTTTAGAAACTTTACATTTTTAACCCACAACTGATGATCTGGGAATAGATTTAACACTTTGCTCCTGCACATGTAATTAACAATACAGCCTCTAGGGACCGCAAATGGGTTACTGTTTCTTTTTTTTTTTTTTTTCTTAAAGGACAATTCTGGCGCAAAACAAACCTAGGGGTTAATAACAGATGTGTACCCACTCTGTCGTCCTCTGGGACATGATTTCATGCTAATCGAATGTGTTTGTAGCTTGAAACAATGCTGCTGATTAGCTTACAACGCTAGTATTCGGGGCACAGGGAAAGTAAAAACAAATTGTTATTTCTAACACTAAAAAGGCTCAAAATATCACCACACTTCAACGGTAGCATAATGAGGGTCCCTAAATGTTAACCGAAGCATTGAGAACTTTGTAAGTGTACAGACAGTTTATTAAAAAGATAGTTTAGGAAGACACTAGCTCCCAAGACAGCGGCCGCCTGAATACAAGAACGTGACTTTATAATGGAGAACGACAGAGTGGGTACCCATCTGTTATTAACCCCTAGGTTCGTTTTGCGCCGGAATTGTCCTTTAATATTAAAAATAAAATAAAGACCCTTTGAGACTGGAACTGTGCTTATGTTCTACACATTAAATCAGTGGTTCCTGAGCTTTTCGTTTTGTGTCGCCTAAAAATGGAGCAGTACTTAGGACCCCTTGTTACAGGTTCTTATGTCTGTGATCAGTTCTGCCAAAGAGTGATTTCCCCCTCTAAACATTTTCTAGATTGATGGCAACCAGAAAAAGTAAAACTATTCAGTATTCCACAAGAGAAAAGCCAGACCATTATCTATCAACATATGACTTCATTTATAGGCAAAAGCACAAAGGCAAAAACCAGCTGCTGACTGAAGGAGACACTTTTCTCTGCTGAAACTATGAGGATGAATGCTCACTGATGCAGAGAAAACACCTGCGAACAAAAACATGCACCCATTCACACAGATGTCATTCTTACACACACACACACACACACACACACACAGAGGAGTGTGAAGCAGAAGAAGTGGAGTGTGAGCATCCGTCAATCTCTCCCTACACAACAACCCTGCAGCCAGGGAGTCCGCAGACAACATGTTTTTGCCATCTACAGAAATTCAGACATAATCAACCACAAAAAAAGGAAATTGTCAGTTTGCTGTAGAAAGCATAAAGCGAGGTGGAGACATGTCCACTCAGGTTTGAACTGTTTCAGTTCGGGAGAAAAAATGATGTTCGTCCCAAAGCAGCATGACATGATGTATGTACAGAGACAGCAGGAGAAAAGTAAGTGGGTCTGGAGTAAAATAAAGGAAACAACTTGAGTTCCTGGTGAGTTTTGTAAAAACATGCCAGGGGTTGAATTCACACATATGGAGCTCAGCGAAAATTCTGGCAGCAAGACTTCTAAACTTAATCATGTTTCTCTCTCTTCTAAAACTGAACAGACGTTAGAGGCGCTCACTTTAGCTAACCAATCAGAAGAGGCCCTGAATTTCTCAAGCCAATCACAGCACGACAGCCCTGTTTCTCTCCTGTCTCTCTCTGTTGCTCAGTTGTCATTTCAGGCTAAGAACACAACCCTCCTCCTCCCCTTGCTCCTCCGGCCTTCATCCTGCACGGCTCCTGGTTCCTCCTCCGACCAGACTGCGTTGGCTCCTCGGTTTGATATTCGGGTTCCTCACACCGCCATCAGTGTCTAGAGTCCATCGGGGGATCAGCTTCTGGCCTTCTAACCCCCTAATTATATATCATTTAATAATGGTGGAGTCTAATCTCCAAAGACTGTACATGTCATATCATGCATTCGTACAATAAATCTTTGCATATCTGTAATGAATGTGCTATGCGTTCAGTCTGGAAGAGGTCAGAGCTGAAATGTATGTGATCCTAAGCTATACATGACACTAGGTCTAATAGCTGCAGCTGACTGGAAACAATGATTTTTAACTCTGGGTTGTAGAAGATTTTGTATAGCATGTGCATCGTGCATGATGTTTTTTCTTTCTTCTGTTTATTCATATTAATTGAAGTGATTCATATTTAATCCCACGCCAAGACCAAGTAATGAAACATAGAACATGTGCTGCTTATCAAATGAGACTCACCGGTGGATGGTGTGTTCTGTGAGGGGTGAAACAGGGGCCAAGTCTTGAGAAGCACAAGCATCATTTCAAAAAGTTTCTGATGCATAAAAATTTGGCGCCCCGGGCTTATCGAGCGGTTGGAACAGCCTGCGCTCTGTTGTTTCGAGCTTTTGCAGCATGAATGTTAATTACTGATCGAGAGACAGAATTGGCCTGAGGCCTCAGAAAATATCTAGAAAGTATGAATTATGTTTTGTTACACAAAGTCATTAAGAGGATGCTTTTTATGTGATGTGCCAATGCATACTATCAGCCACTCAACTCATATTTAAAGGTCAAAGACAGGATGAGGATTGGAGTTTACATTAAGCCCTAGTTGATTCATTAAGTACAGGATGCTTTTCTATGTTTTTCATAATTTGTAACATATTCTAATATAAGTTTTATTTCATTTAATAGGGCCCATTCACACTACCATTTATTAAAGATAAATTGGACACCAAATTAGTTTTTTAGAATGGAACTGACACTATCAGAGGATTTGATCTCAAAGTAAATCCTTGTGGAGGTTTTGTGTAAAGTTCAGCCTTAGACCTTTAAAATTTCAGTAATTGAATTGACCAACTGCTAACTGTGTTGCCACTGTTGACGCCTGAGGGGCCAGCCTGGTCTCACAGAATTCCGTGAAATGATTACGAACTGTTAATACTGCATTACGTGGTGGTGGCACGGAATGTGTGAAAATTCCGTGTGGCCACCACGGAAAACAATGCTAATGTAAAGTCAATGAGAAGATGACGTAGCATTAGGAGCGACTACAGTAGCGAGTAGTATGAAAGCCCGAAAATCCGCATAGGGAGGTTGGTTGGGGTGGTGGATGGGTCAAACACAGGACTTTCATCCAGGAGACCGGGGATCGTGTCCCACATGTCACGTTTCCTAAACCCAACTGTAACCATCCCGTTCTTCTTTTCCTAAAACCCAACCGTCCCGTTGTTGTCCTTCATTTCACAGAATTCTTCTGTGGGCCCATGGAATTTTCAGCGATCCGTGTTCATTTCATGGAATTCTTCAGTGGACCCATCACGGAATTTTTTTGCAATTCCGTGAAACTGCCACAGATTTTGAGTTAAGGGGCCGTGTTCATTTCATGGAATTCTGAAATCAGGTTGGAGGTGCTGTCAGGCTGTCCACCATGGCAGTAGCTATACCTTTAGCCTATATTTAAAAAACTGAAATGACAGATAAAGGAATTTCTTTCTCAGACTGAACGCAAAGCACATTTTCATGCAGTCTGTGTGTATGTATGTGTGTGAGAGAGACAGCTCTGACTCTGACAGGTTTCAAAACTCGCCAGAACCTCAAGTTGTTTCTTTTATATTATTATCATTAGCTTTGGGATGAATAGAAGCTTTTATTTTGAAACCTGAGAGAGTGGACTCGTCTCCATCTCACTTCTGTCTTTCTGTAGCAAACCCACATCTGGTTGTGTCTCCTGTAAATGCAATTGTCCAGCCTCCAAAATGTTCTTAACGATGTTAACCGTCCTGTTGTCCTCGGGTCAAATTTGACCCATTTTGAAAAAGCTTCTATATCAGAAATTTGTGTTTCTTTCAACCAAAAAAAAATAATGTGGATGGTTCCCTATGACGCTGATAACAAGTAAAATAAACGATCGGTTCACTACTTTCATTACATTTGGTTTAATTCAATGTTATAGCATTGGAAAAAAATTATAAAAGAACGTTAAAAAAGTGAAAAAAAATGTCTGAAAAAGCTTCAAAAAACGTGAAAAAAAATAAATAAATAAAACGTCAAAAAGCACAGAAAAAAATTGATAAAAACATCAGAAAATTTACAAAAATCTTGGAAAAAAGTGACAAAAACGTCGGGAAAAGGGACAAAAACATTGGGAAAGCGACAAAAGTGTAGAGGACCAGATAGTTTTCATTTTAAATTTAGACCCAGAAAAACAAAAGTTGCATGGTCAATGGGAAGACAACACAAGGGTTAACACATCTTTAGAAATACATGATTTATATCCAATCCATTGATGTGGTAATCCTGTTCATCTTTTCATTCTGTTTGTGACTATATGTTGGGTGCCAGGCACTCATTTCTGTGATGTTGTTCTGTACTGCACTTCCCAGAAATCTACAGTTAGTCAAACAGGCGTAGTTGGCATTTTCCTTCGTTTTGTTTTGGTGGTTAATGAAGTCTGAATTTCTGCTGATGGCAAAATCATTTTGTCAGTTCAACAATGGCCATTATATGCTCATCCTAGCTACCCAGTTCTTCTGTTTATTTAAAAACTAATTGGAAACTAGAAACACATCAATTCCTACAGCTATGAGACACTGCACAGCAAATCAACTGGTACACACAAATATAAGGTGCTGATAAATTGGATGTACAGTACATTCAATCTGTGACAGACATGATCGTCAATACTAAAATGTTGCAGATTATTACTTTTAGACACACAGTGAATCAAACCCTTATCCTTGGCAGTATTCACCCTTTGCACTGAGCTGTACAGAATCTCTTTAGCCTGGCACTGAAAATAAAGAGCCCTGCATGCACAAATGTTGCTCCAGGCCACTCTCTACATTCCTTTAAGTCAATATTTATTCAGAAAATCATTATCAATCCCATTTTTTTTATTAGATTTCCTTCTGAGAAGAGGCACTAGGAAAAAAATATCTTAGGCGTCTTCTGTTGAAGAGAGAGAGTATGTTACACTAAATGTCTTTTGTGGCCAACGGGAATGGAAGGAATGAATGATTTTAGAGGGCAGAGGTGTTTCCAAACCTCCATTCAGTGGAGTAAAAAGCTTATACAACACTGAAGCCCACGCAACCCAACACTGGAGAGCTGATAAGACTCAAAAGCAAATCCAATACAGTGGGGTGCCAGTGCTGGTTTCTCCCTGCAGAGAGTAAAAAACCCACATTATTAATAAGACATGAGGCAAGTTTGTGACTTTAAAGTCCAACCGTAATCCCATTTAGTCATTCCTTTTTGTACCAAAAATAATGTCAACATGTTTTTTTTTAATGTATGTGTTTTCTTTTTAAATTATTATTAAAAGAAAGATCCTTTTCATTTAATTAATAATTGACAGCAGCTAAGCTGCCACAGTGCCCCTGTTTGGAGGGAATGAGAGACAACAAACTGGAGCTGTAGCCTACATGTCATCAGCACACAGTGCGTTGTTAGTGGTATTGAAGACCAGCATCATCTAACTGCACCAAAGTGATATTTACAGGCCCCTTTACATGCTGTTTAATTTACTATCTAGCCTGCAAGCTGACTGCAGCAGTGCACTTTTACCCGTGTTTGTTCGGTGGCTTGTTCGATAAGCTTAGTTGCAGGACATGACGGGTTCATGTAAGTTCCCCTCCTGGGCACTGCAAAGGTGCCCTTAAACAAGGGACCGCACCGCAACTGCTCGGGCGCCTGTCATGGGCAGCCCCCTCACTCTGACATCTCTCCATTAGTGCATGTATAGGTCCTGGGCATGTGTATAATAACTAACAACAGAGGTTCAGTGAGACCTTCTGCTCTGCATGTAATAGAACGCTGACGTAGAGTTGGGCAAAATGGAAAAAAATCAAATATCACAAATTGTTTGACCAAATGTAGATATTGCGGCGATATCGTAGGGTTGACTATTGGTGCTTTCACAAAATATATAGTTTTTTTTTAAAGATAATTTTTGGGGCATTTTAGGCCTTTATTTATATAGGACAGCTGAAGACATGAAAGGGGAGAGAGAGGGGGACGACACGCAGCAAAGGGCCGCAGGTCGGACCCGAACCCCGCAAAGGCCTCAGCTCACATGGGGCGCACACGCCTACTGGGTGAGCTAGAGGTCGCCCCAATGCGAGACTACTTTACTGTAATGCAGTAGCCTGGTTGACACCAGACCCTTCTCAGTTGTAACTGAGAGTGGGTCTGGGAAAGCTTCATTGACAGTTCACTGACTTAACTGCTTTGTGCAAGATTTGATTAGCTGTATTGTGTCTCAGTATTACACCCGTGTGGTATCCTTTTAAATATCATATTAAGAAAGGAAGCACTTGTAGGCTCTCAAGGGGCCGACTGCAGAAACTTAAAAAAAAGATATCAGAAATGTTTCTGTCCTGTGGCTCTCCTAAATGAAAATGACATTTTGTCTGCAGAAAAATGAGAATGAGTCCTGCTGAAATCATGGAACCATCCTGGTCACATCCAAAGGTCACATCCTGTCAATGAGAGCATTTTACATATCCTCATTTTAAATGTAATTTGCATGATGCATTATATAATTCATATTTTAATATACGTTCTAATAGTTGAAAACGTATTTATATATATATTTTTTGACAAAATGATCCAAACTCAAGGACCACTTTTCACAGTGGTCCTTCGCACAGTCTTCTTCAGGTTGATGGAGTTTGCTCAGTTGTCATGGAGATAGATCATTAGACGATTTTTTGTTGAGAAAATAAAGCGAGAAGTATCATTCTCATGGCTCATGGATTTAGTTTGACAAAACAATTTCAGCTCAGGTTAATGTTAATACATATCCAATGTCTGCTAAACAATGTATTTTCGGAGGTGGTATATTATTTTGATGGGGCATTATTGTTTTGGATCCCTTTTAATGTTGCACTGGTTCATTACATCCGCTTTAGCTGAACTCAAACTACAAAGAAAAGACACCCTTGAAAAATTGCGACTGACTTTTAGGAGACTTTTTATAACATGTTGAAAAAAAACCTATTTTATTCTTTTTTGAACTGCATTTGATCAGCATTATTTTTCAAAGGAGGAACCACCTCCTTTATAAGTCATAATTAAGTACTGAGCCTCATAGCGGTGCAGCTAGAAACAAATGTCCAGGGTGAAAAATCTTACATATGCAATCTGCTGGGAGAGGGAATATACAGTAAGCAGAAACTAGTGCCTCTGGGCTAAATGATGTAACCTGTTGACTAGTGTCCGGAAATCCTGACTCAGTATCCTGCTGGGAAAAGAAAAGTGTTGAGTTAAAGTCTCTTTTCTTCTCTCTCTATCCTCATATGAACCCTCGCTGTTTGTATTCATAGTCAGCGCAACAATTACATCATACCATAACATTTAGTTATTACCTAGCAGTTATTAAACTCCTGGAAGATCTTTAATATATCTACTATTTCATTACATTCTTTATTTATATCCCTTATTGCCTTTTCATTCTTATTTCTTAAAATCTTTAGATCTTTTCTTGGTAAACTGACATCTCTATTCTCCGCTGCTGCAGCAAGCCTCTTCCCCCTTAGGGATCAATAAAGTTTATTTTATCTTATCTTGTTTCTCCAGAGAAAGTTGACTGAGCAGGAATCGTCTTTATCACTAATGTGATCAGACCCAGACACAATTAAAAAAATTCACGCCAGGATGCAGCCTATTAATACCTGTTGAGCACGGACTGAACACTCCGTGCCTCCGTTCTAGCCCCGCCCCTGGCTCTCTGTGTGATTGGAACCTATTTTTAGCAATGCTGTCATATTCTGAGATCTTAGCATTCACTTTGGTGAATACAATATTATAAACAAAGGCTGGAGCTACCAGAACAAAACCAAAGTTATGATAAACCATAGTTTTCTGTAAAGCTACATTTATATTTCTGTGTCAAAAATCCCACTATAAATGTCGCAGGCATATGAAGGGTTTTGTACGTAGTCTAGCATTGGGTCACTACAACACTAGATGCATCATGTTATTAATCTCAACTGGCATTGGACAA
Organism: Sander lucioperca; assembly: GCF_008315115.2. NCBI lineage: Eukaryota > Metazoa > Chordata > Actinopteri > Perciformes > Percidae > Sander > Sander lucioperca. The sequence goes on along the minus strand of NC_050173.1, from coordinate 44,034,682 downwards.
CTAGTCGGAATAGAAAACACCAGCAGCCCAAGCAGGCCAATCACAGGTCTTGCAGTCTCCACTTCTATCTTTTTGAGGAGGTGCATGTTACGTTGTAGTGTGTGGTATAGCTACGGTGGCTACTTGCAGGCTGTGTTGCTACGCCATAACCTCCTAATGCACAAGTATATCATTTTTTAACAGTTGCAGATCTTGAGAAAACAGTCCCTGCCTGTGTTTACTCTCACTTGGACCACTGTAATTCTCTCTACTCCGACCTCAGTCAGCTAGGCTTTTAACAAACTTAAGGAAATCAGATCACATCACTTCCATTCTTGCATCTGACTCCCTGTGAGTTTTAGGATTTGATTTTAAGATTTGGCTCATAACTGTTGAGACTCTGCAGTGTCATGCTCCCAGTTATATTGTTGATATGTTTATTCCTTATGAGCCACAGCGCAGCCTGAGATAAATCCAACTTTACGCATGAAGAAACAAACCCCTTTTGCTGTTTTTGCTGATTAATATTTTCTGCTAAAATGTCCATTTTAGCTTTTTGGGAAAAACTTGGATGTACCATCCCATTCTTAACATTTGGAAAAGTAATTTACCCACAGCTCCAATATACCTTTTTATATATATATATATTTTTTTTTTTTTTTTTTGAAACGCAACTACCCACCTGGCAACCGGGGTAGTGAAGCCGAGTAGATGGAGGAGGGTTACCCCATTCAAACAAACAAGTCAACCTGGGTATGTCCCTGGTAGAGCCATTGGTGTGAAGGGGGTACTACACTTCTCCATGTCACTCAGAACCCGTTGAGGGGGAAATATAGTATTCATGAGCAAAATAAACCAGTCCGTTAAATGACCCTTTGGAACCAGAAAAGGCATAAAATAAAGCTGCAGACACGGGTGACAAATAGCCTCGTTTAGCTTTAAAAGATCGTATCAGAAAGGATGAGATCTCATATTCTCGCTTCTTTTATCGACTATCAAACTCATTCTCCTGAGGTTGGCTTCTCTGCCGCCGGGCTGCAAAAACATGACAAACACAATCATAGCAACTCGGGGGAATTTAAGGGCAGATTCGGCATGATATTAAAGGTCATCTCATTTTGCTCTGACTAACTAACTCTGTTGTCTTTTATACTCTCACAAGGCAATAAATCTTTTCATTCTGCTTTCCTGCAAGCTCTTTCTCATACACTCACACGTACAGTTTTAATCAATTTTCCGCCTGGTGAATATAATGGTCGGATGTGTCTGAATCCCCCCCCCCTCCCAATTGGACATTGTAAAGGTGATAGGATATCACACTTCTCATTCCCCAAAGTGAAATAGAATTAGTTTAAGTCCAAATCCTGAGTATTTGTATAGAGGAAATCCCTGTCAAAGCTCCAGTGCAATCAGTCCTGGCTGAAAGTTCACTATAACTCCACTCCATTACTCTTGATGACTTCTATATAGACTCCCAATATCCATCTTGTTGAAAGGCTTCTCACAATGAAAGCATGCAATTTATACTGAGGAGTCAATGAGACTCAAAGTAGTCCCTCAGACAAAAATCAATAGCATTTTGAAGGGTGTGCTTTAGTTTGTGGTAAGTTATGGTACGTGTTTTTCTTCAGAGCTGAGTAAGAACATTCTTATATGCAATTCACATTATGCACTACACTATGCACTACTTTGTATGCAGCATCCACCCCTACATGCTCCCTTGTCAGTCCCTATATCCGTGAATATATTTGCAGGTGTAATTTGGAACATAATTAGCAAAACAAATTTCTGGCATGAGGGGGCGACCTGAGTTGTTAGGGCACACACTATATTACTGCAATGTACCTGCTTCATCTCCACCTTATTTCCTGTCTGCATCTTTAAAGTCTGCTTTCCAATACAGGTGAAAAGGGTGAAGAAAAAAAAATTGTATTTGTGTTCCTACATGTTCATGGTGTTATTGGGGTCAATATTGTTTCCCACATTATTTTTGTATAAGGGACTGTTCATTATTTATTTAAGGGGGCCACCTGAGGAGTTTTGGGACCTTTAGTCAAAATAGACCTGATCCTCCCTTCACCAGCAATTAATTTTGGATGACCCTCCAAAATGATTAGGAGAAAAAGGATGACCCTCCCCAACAATATACTGTACTGGTTTACACTTGGAAAAGATGTACAAATTCTCATTGTTTTTTTACAGCCATGACATGGTGACTAAACCTCTGCATTCTCATCTGACGCATCACACTCCTCTGTTATGGTGTGGTGGCCATTTCAGTAGATTTACTTACTAACATTGTTGTGGAAACACAATAAGCATGGAAACTAAATGCACACTTCCTGCATTACTGCATTACTTCAAATACTAAGTTACTCCTCTAGTAAACTAGTATTCATATGAAATAAAACAATAAAACATTGAGACCATTCAGCAAAGCACACTGGGTAATTCAACACTGGTTGCCATGGACTCGTCACTAGGCTTCCTCAGTCATTGTATATTTTAGCATAGGTAAGCTTGCCGAAGCTGAACATTATCCAAAACTCCATTTCTCAGATGAGCATCAATTTGGGAGCTTGCATGTTACCACTCCTTCCTTCTCAAATGCCTTGAAAAGGCTGTCGTTTGCACATTTTCACAAATAATCACAAATAATCACCGGGACCGAAAGGATATATGTCTGTCTCATGCCTTCCCGGCTGCCGACTGGTGCTGTCCGCGACGCGAGTTTCGGCTTTTTAAAATAAAAGCTTGCGTCTGGTCAGCTATGTTTTCGTACGGTGTTTTGGATGTTTTGAACTAAACAGTACGGCAATCATGCTAATGATTTCAGCAGATGTCTTAGTTACAACATGATTGAGCTAGCAAAGCAGTTTTGTGTTTATATGTGTGCACGGGATTTATTAAGTTTGAGAAATCCCACGGTCTCTAAACTACAGGTCTGGCTGACTAAACAGGGAGGGAACCCATCTGCTAGCGATAGGGGCCGAGACTGAGAGAGCTACATGGAGCTACATGGATAAATACGCACCAAACAAGCCACTTTGAAATGTTGCTCTTCTCATACAAAAGTTGGGTGACCCTCCCCCTTAGGCAAAAAAAAATTGGATGACCCTCTCCTCAACAAAGAATAAAAAGACATGACCCTCCCCTATTTTCATCCAGTGGTCCATTCCATAAATACCGAACGGTCCCTAAAGGAGTGAGAACACATTTAACTGCTTGAAGTTATTTTGTGTGCACAATTGTTGCTGTTGTTGTCTCCAATGTGAGAAAGATGTTTTTTTTTTTAATAGGCTGAAATGATGGTTTAGTTTAGTTTTGTTTATAAGTTTATAATGTCGTGGACAGTCCCCCTTAATTAACTGTACAGTAAAAGGAGCAGCTTTAGCCACTACGGCTAATTTCCAGCTGTAGTCCCCGGCCTGCTGACAACAGGCATCCTAAAATACAATGGCTAACAAATTAAAATAAATCACGTTACATCTGTAATGACAGGCCTAAGCAAAAAGATTTAAGACATACAAGTGGCACACAAACAAGCAAGCACAGATGATGGCAAATGCATTACAGCAGTCCATGGTAAAGTGTGATTTATGCTTCTGCGGAGGCTCCACGCAGATCTTTCGCCGTAGCCTACGTAAGTGGCCTGAAGTTCATACTTGTGCGTTGGTGTGTGCATCGATCTCAGCAGGGCCGGCGTGTGTGTGTGTGTGTGTGTGTGTGTATGGGGAGTGTGTGGAGTGTGTGGTAGAGAGAGAGAGAGAGAGAGAGTGACAGTGATTAGCTTTGGAGCGAGTACTGACTCTAGAGTCATAGTGAGAGAAACAAAGTGTCTCCCCTGTTCTTTCTGACCACGGTGGGAAATCTGTAGCAGGAGACGTTAACCCTCTCCTTGATTTCATGTTGTTTATGGAGGAGAACCAGGAAATAAGTTGGAGGGAATGCAACGCCACCAAGCCACAGCCGAGCAACGTGCGTCGCTGCGACGTGTAGTTAAGGTTTTCGAGAGGTGCACGTCAGGCTACGGTGTAGGGTCCGGCGTAGGGTCCGGTGTAGGGTCTGGCGTAGGGTCCAGCGTAGGGTCCGGCGTAGGGTCGGTATCTCCACATGCCTACGTACGTAGCCACAGTGTAGATTTTAAGCAGAAGTATAAATCAACCTTAAGCCTGTTGCTGGCAATACAATTATCTCTAGCTCACCACTACATAACATAATTATTTGATTATATACCAATATCTTTCTTCAGATATTGATTACTGTCTGGATTTTATAATAATATATAATATCAAATATTTCCTCAAACCAAGGCTTAATAATCCACTGTTTTTGCCCTAAATGTGTTCATTCGTTTTTGAGCTGTCTTATGGCTAAAAACATCAAGTACTTTCATTTTAAATCTTGTACACCATTTTGGCCCTTGGGAAGACCTAAATGACACACTTGCAGGGAAACAGAATTTCAGAGATTTCATCAATCCATCTTCAGACACACTTAATGGGAGTGTTTTTCTGGTGCTCTGGCTTATCCATTAGGCTAGTAGAGGCTCCTTACGTGTGTGTGTGTGTGTGTGTGTGTGCGTGCGTGCGTGCGTATGCATAAAGCATCTGTCTCTTTCTGTTGCAGGTAAACATCCCTTGTAAGAGATGTTGTGATGCTTCCTCAGCCGTCAGCTTCCTCCCTGAGGCGGCTTCCTCCCTCGAGGATCACCAGTCAGCCTCGGCTTCCTCTGGCTTCCCCTCGCCCTGTCTTCTCATCCTGTATGACAATAAAATAATGGCTGTTGGATAGCTATTTGATAGTGTAATCACATGTTGCCTTGGAATGTTGCACACACGGCTGGTGATGTGTTCCTCTCAAAATAGTTGCCGGGATGCAGATTGTGCTCGCTGCTGAAGTGCCACTTGATCTTGTAACGGGGTGAAGAGTCATGCCATGAAATTCACTTGGCTTTTACTGAGATTTGATGAATTTAGTTTTCATGGCAATATAAAACACTGATCTTACGCTGGGATTGTGAGATTTCACGGTGAAAAATGAGTTTGAAAGGAGTCACAAGTTCACAGCTGTCATGTTGGGGAAACTTATGTATTGATTTTCCCACAGAAGATTAAAAGTGTCATCTCAATATTTGCTTTCAGACCCACAAGGCATACAGAATTTCACAGTGAAAGGTGGTTCCATTCAGACAGCATTAGCCGCAAGGCCAAACAAATGCTGCATCCGTTCGGTCCACCTCAGTCTTGTTATGGGCCAGTGCTCTATTGCCAGGTGCTCAACACTTAACTTCACATTGATTCACATGGTTTTTATTTAGCTTACCAAACCAAATGAAAATCATAACAATTTTGAATTCCGGTGGATTTCTGAGGACTATGGTTAACTGTTCCTCAGATCTCTGCAGGGTAAATCCAGACAGCTAGCTAGGCTATCCGTCCAATCTGAGTTTTCTGTTGCACGACTGAAACAACCTTTGAACGTACACATGTTCCACCAAAACAAGTTCCTTCCCGAGGCCATTTCGCAGAGGCACCGTTGCTCCGTACAGCGCTTAGCACCGCCCAAGATGACTGTAATTGGTTTAAAGAAATGCCAATAAACCAGAGCACGTTTTTCTCCCATCCCAGAATGCTGAGTGGACTAGCCAGACCTTCCTCTGCAGCGCTGTGGAGGAAGGTCTGGCAATGCGAGACTAGTGCTACGTTTACACGTGGCCGGCTATTTTCATAAACTGACATTTCAACCTCTCCGTTTTCAAAAATAACATTGTGCACAGCTGTCAGTTTTCAGAAAAGTGTTCGTTTATGTACACGTGTATATATGCTGTACCTGTAGGTGGCAGTGTAACGAGAAGCTCAAGCCCACGTTAGCCAATCAAAATCCCGAAAATAGCAACAGCAACGAATCACTTCCTCTTTCTCGGCTGCCTAAAACTCCATTTGTCTCAGTTTACATGCAAACGAAGATTTCCAAAATCTCCACTCTGGCCGGAGGTTTTAGAAAGACTCGTTTTTAGAGGCAAATTCTCCATTTGCGTGTAAACGAAGGGCACAAACCAAGGAAAATGACAGTTTTTCAAAATAACCATGTACGTGTAAACAGGGCATAGGAGCAAGTAACTGGTAACATCTATATTCTTGCCAGGTGGCTCCACCCACTCCCAATTAACAGTATTAGGAGCAGGTGTGGGAAGTCACACACCTGGAGCTGATATCATGGGAGAAAAAAAACAGTTTTTTCTGTGCGGCACATGGTGAGAGTGAGGCTCTCAGGTTCTCCCTTTGAGACAATCAGGACAAAACGTTTGTTGCATTTTCGATCGTTAAGTTAGGCTAAGGTAGTTTTGGGTTTTCTAGTTATAGTGATGGGGCAGAAGGATTTTCCGTTTTGACTTTGGGTTAGGGTAAATAAAAACCCTGTTGATCGTTATCTTTGATGGCTGTACTACCACTTCTTTTCCAGTCCTCCGCCCAATCCTGTTGCAGTTTCCATATTTAGAAAAAAAAAATATTTAGGTGGCATTGTTTCTTCAGAAACATTTGCTGTTGCAAATGACCCCTAACCTGAGTTGATGGGCTGTAAAACCTATACATCCTGATAAGACAAATGCTGTTTGTTTCACTTTATCCATTTAACCTAAAAACATGTTAATGTTAGTTGATTTCCGTTTGAATCGTTTTTGATTTGCTAACTTATGAGTATCAAGTGACGTATTCATCCCGCCAATATATTTTCCATTTGATACAGAAGCATTGCTAGAGCGATCAAACAGTACAACAACCTGTACAGCTGTGATGATCTCATCCCAATTGTCACCTTTTTCTAGCCATTATTCTCTCGCTATTTTTTTCAATATGTAGCTAGGTAGCTCACTAGCTAAGTCGGAAGATAACCCATTCCTAATCAACGTACAAAGTTTGGATTGGTTGATTGTTTCAACCATCAGTGAACACATCACACCCATTTGAATCACTGAACTATGCGGATGTGATCAGGGCTCTAGAACCAAGCTAAGATTTTTTACCCTCTTAGCAATGGAGGATGTTGTAATGAGCAAGTGATTCGTATGAACCTAAATTTAAAAGTGTATTACGAATACACCGCCAGTCATTTCATAGCTTTCAACTGCCAAATGTGTTTATTTTTGGTGTTTAGATTGCTTGTAGAGGGAGGTCATGTCAGTTAATGCCACTTTAAGGCATGGATGGAGGATGCACATGCACAATAAACATTAATGCCTGCGATTTCATACTATTCCATTGATTGACAGGTGGCCGTAACGCAGCAAGAAACGCAGCAATGCACCAGCAAAAAGCAGAAAAGAGGAAAACTATGCATAAATAAGCATCAATGTAAATTCAATTTTGTTTATATACAAGAAAAGCTCTGTGTATGCAAGTGTGGCAAGGCGGGTGGCGCTAGGGGAGGAGTCACCACCCGGGTCTAACTAACCGACAACGCCACCTGGGGACTTCCACCCCAAGAAATGTTTATTTCTATTTCAACAAGCTCCCCAGTTGTACAAAAGGCTACACAGGTTCACTAACTGAAGTAAGACAGACATGGTTACAAAAGAAATAGTCATTTATTAATGATAATTTATGACTGGAAGTGCCTGTAAAGAGGATGGTTAGCAATGAGGATGTTTGACTCAAATTGCAATACAAAATGTAGAAAAGGTTTTATTACAATATATATTTAGCAATCACGTTAATTCTTTTAAAACAGATACACTCCCAGTTATGGATTAAATTATCAAGGGGGGGAAGTGGAGAGACAGTCTACTAAGGGTGTGTTCCAGGGGTGCACCAACTTACCCACCGCATGTGCCCACTGCAATCCGGTTCACTGCAAATCGTGTCACCACAAATTGTGTCACCGTGCTGTTATCACTACAATCTGTGAAGGGAACCACACTAATGTGCCTAGCCTCCACCACACGCTGGCTACTAGCTCCACTGGAAAGCAAAATAACAATTTAACAAACTCAAGAAAACAATCAACCAGTTGATAACCTAAAACACAAACAAATCAAACAGGGAGTGTCCTGGGGTACTAACAAAGATGTACTAAAATGATTAAAATACAAAAACAACTAAAGGCAAAACAGCAGCTGACAACCTACAATTCAGACAGAAGATTACATTAATGACAAGTTTAAAAGCAGTGTGTGAACATTTAGCTCAGGTAGTAATCATACCAGACTCCTATGCTTTAAGTTACTCATATGTACTCAGTAGGCTAAGGGAGAGTTCATCACACCACTCCAGGCAGGGGAGCTTGGAATCCCTTCCAGGCCCAACAGTCAGGCAGGTAGCAGACTGCTGCAAAATATACAACTAAGTATTTAAAAACACCTTTAAAGCATAAAACAGACTTAACACAATTACATACCTAAAAGTCACAGAGCTGGTCCCATGTGGCAACCAACAGCCAGAGACAAAGCCAAGAGGCAGCCATGATGATACAGGTGCTTTATATAAGCTCAGCTAATGAGGGGGTTTGGCCTGGGTGGAGCTAATTTGATCTAGTTGAGGTGCGTTCAAGAACCAACAGGGTGCAAAGCTTACTGCACACACCACTACACAAGCATTAGACACATTTACCGAAATGTTCATGTCCTTCTTTTAATAGCAGGAGTTCAGATTGTTGGTGTGGAAGCGTGCCTATGTTCCCACAGCCTTATGTTCCCACATTTGTAAGATTTTTTTTACAAAATTAGGCCCTATGTTCCCCTAACCCTAACCCTAACCCTAACCCTTGAATGGAAATGTACAACCTAATTTTGAAAATGTCCTAGAAATGTGGGAACATAGGGCCTAATTTCCAGTGAAAAAAAAATCTTAGAAATGTGGGAACATAGGGCTGTGGGACCATTGAGCTGTGGGAACATAGGGCTGACCCTGTTGGGGGAGCCACTTTGATAAAACACAGGCCCAGCTCACTATCAGACAGCAGATTTCTCAGTCACCGTCTGTGACAAGGAGTCAAAATGCCTCTGTCCTTTCTACGAAAGCTTATGAGCACTCTCATGTTCAAAGTGTTGCTGGGGAGGTCTGTGTCTCCAAGCAACTGTCAAGTTCTACTGACCATGTGCTGTAGTAAGAAATCAAGTCACTTGTCCCAAATGAACTAGGCTACAGATGAATTAAACATAAATATCTGTCTTTAGTTAGCGGGCCACAGAGAGGCCCACTTCCTTCTCAACGAGCCAGTTATCACACACTCATAGAGACTGCTGTGATTGTGGTGCTTTGATGACATCAGATTCTTTTCTCGTGTTTGTATTTTTGTGTATGTTTAAAAAGCCACCAGGAGTCGAATCAAGTTATGCTGTTTTCCTGCCAGTAATGTGGGTGAACAGTTGGCTGGTGTGTGTGTGTGTGTTTTACGTGCACCTAAAAAAGAAAAAATGAATCACTGACTACACATTTCTTCTTCTGTTTAGTCCGAAAAAACTACGCATCACCTCCAGAAATCTGGGTTTTATCCCCATGCTCACCTGTCTGTAAAGCTCAGGGCTGTCCTACTCTGAAACCACCAAGTGCCTGAGGGCTCTCTGTGTCACTCTTTTTCAGCCATTTATACACACTTCCTGTAGGTTTACAATCCTGCTGACGTTGCTTGAAGGGGAAAAATACCATTCACAGTGTTACAGTGAGCATAATGGCCCTGACACACCAACCCGATTTTCGGCCGTCGGACAGTCTGGCGAGGTCAGTGACTCAAGCCTGTTCGGTGTGTTCCATGCCTTCATTTTGGCCGACCTGACTTGCTGGGTCAGAAGGCGGGCAATCGGACTCAATGACGAATCTGATTGGTGGAGTGCTAACCCGGAAATGACGAGCGGGATGAGCGTGACTAAGCTCTCAAAATCTGACGAAAATCTTTTAAACTGAGAAGCCAGACCTACGTGACGCGTTCCTCCAATCAGCTGCCGGTTTTCATTTTTTGGCCGACAATACAGATTAGCGCTGCCTGCTGAACTTACTCTCAAGTCTGCGTTGCTTCGGTGTGTTCCGAAGCACTTTTTTGACCAACTCGGGGAGGCAGTCAGTCCAACTGCCTTTTCTGCTGACGGTCGGCCGTCAGGTTGGTGTGTCAGAGCCTTAAAAGTCAGTTAGCAGTGTATGTTTTCAACTTAATTTGATAAAACAACGTCATTATTTTACTTGCAAATGAAGCCACAATAAGGAGTAAAGTACATAAATCAAACATGAAATATAAGCCTTTCTTTACTCCCTACAACCACACCTCTGCTTTTGTCAATATGTAAAATCCCAAAGTTTTGTCCTGTTCCTCATATTATCATTCTGAACTCATGGAACACTGATTAGGCCAGAGTGCTTTAACACAACGGGCCTTATTTTAACGATCTGAAACGCAGGTATCAAACGCCAAACGCAAGTAGCTTTGTGGGCGGATCTCAGGCGCTGTTGCTATTATACCGGCGGGATAAATGACTCTTGCGCCCGACGCAAATCTAAAATGGGTTGGTCTGAAGTAGCTACATTACTCATAGGTGTGGTTTGGGCGTAGCGTGCAATAAACCAATCAGAGCATTATCTCACATTCCCTTTAAAAGCTTGTTCCATGGCGGATTGCTATTATAATGGCGGATTTGCTAGGCGCACACTCTTAATACATCCATGGGCGCACGCCAGGAGCAGTTCACAGCCGAGGAGACCGACGTTTGCTATTGATTTTTCTTTTTGTCAAAATGTAAATAAAGAAATGTCACAAAGACATACTTTCCGATGTTTTGGGCTCACTCTCACTGAATCACGAGGTTATGAATGCACGGTGATATTTTTGCAATGTAGTCTAACATTAGACCGAGATTACCTCACTATTGACGATGCAGCTCTTCTGTCTTTCCTCTCCAGTGCTGCTGCTGGGGCATTTGGGTTAAGTGGCATCGGCACATGCAGTTCAACATCACATCTCCTTAAGTCCTCTAATATTTCCTCATTTATGTCATCAACACATCCATGATTCATGGAAATGTTGTGTAAAACAAGGTCATATTTTTCCTTGTATTTATGTATGGTTTGCAAAAATGGGAACTGCTGGGTCCGTGAGATGAGAGAAGCAAAGCGTATGCGCGGTGTGCACACTCTACATTACGGCCATGCAAGCGCCCTTAAAATAGCATCTGAATAACGCGCCACTGACTTTAGACTAGGTTTTTCCTGGTCTGTGGCGGAACTGTTTTCTGAAACTGCAAAATAGCACTAGGGAACGTTTGTGCCGGAACATGCCTCCTCTTTTTGCTGAACCGCCCCCGGGAGCGCAAGTTCATTCCCTAATTTACCGACATGAGTCTGTGGAGGGAAAAGTCAGCTGTGCGTCAGGTGCAAAATAGGAATGATACATGCGTCGGTGTACAAAGTCAATTGCGCTGGGTGCATAGGGCCCCATGTCTTTTCTGTCATTAATGTTCACTCACTTACTGTATATGATACGAAACCAGCATTATTTCAGATCATCATGAGGACTCTATTCACTTTAGAAGCCACTTTGACGTGTAGCATTTTAATTTATTTTCCTTTTTTCTTCTTAGTTGTTAGTTTCAAGTGTTTCTTCATTCAGATATGGAATGTGTGTCTCCATGTTGATAAAGATCAATGGATTAAAAGACTGGGGGGAACAATGGAAATAATTATGGACTTAATTCTCATCTAGCTAATTTGTTTCTTGAAATGCATTTAGAGGTAGAGGATTGATTTGTTAATTTAAAATAAGTAATGTTCAATGTTCATGTTCAATGTTCATGTTCAACGGTGCGCTCTTGATTTGAAATAACAGCATAAAGAGTTGATAGTAAGTAGTATGTGTTGTTGATCATATAAACATATATGACAGCTTCGATGTCACACAGACCGCTACAAAAAAGCATTCCTGCCACATTCCATAAAACTGTACAACAATTCACAGCTGTCTGTGAGATAACTATCTCATTACCACACACATTTCAATATTGCACTATTATGCTACTTGCACACTGGTTACTTCATATTTAACATTATAAATATTTTGTTATATATACTATGTATGTAGGTTGTACATTTTATTCTACACTTGTATATACATGTTCATTTTTTTCACACCTCTAAGTATATTTTTCAGTAGTTGTTCAGGCATTTTATTTTTGCTATCTTATTTTTTTTTTTTTTAATCTTATTTATTATTTCTAGTATACTTCTTGTATTTTCTGTATGTGTGTGAGGTAGTATGTGTGTATGCCCTTGGTCACTTGTAACTTCCTGCAGTAACAGAGTCATTTCCCAATTTGGGATTAATAAAATCTATCTATCTATCTATCTATCTATCTATCTATCTATCTATCTATCTATCTATCTATCTATCTATGAATGTATGACTCATAAGCGGTAGGCATGAAACTAAAACTCCCAGCATGCACTGGTTTAAGTCTAATTTTATTTTTACCATTGTTACTATTATCTTATGTTTTATATTCCACAATGTTTCCAGTATTCCATTTTTTTCCACACTTCCAGCATATACTTAGTTTAGTGTGGTTTGATCATGAGTGATATTTTGTGATTAAGCAGCTTTATACCATGTTTAAACCATGTAAACTAAAGAATATCTATAGTAGGTAAGTCCATTCATATTTGAAATTACCGGTAGTTTACATGCCTACTTCAACATGTCATAAATGTACTGTTTCAATCCAAACACAAAACCTGAAACCGCTTGGACGAGAACAAGCTAACTGCACTTTTACAGGCTTTGGCCTAGTTGCTATAACAACAGCTGCAGACACATTTTAAGCCAGCTTCAATGAGCAAAAAAACAAACAAAAAACAGACTTGTACCAAATAAACAATCAAATTAAGCCAAATCAGTTATCCACATACATAGAACAGCATGTAGAACTCTCTATTGTAGACATAATGTATAAATATATCAGAATGCTGTCAATAAACCACATAACCTGTTCAGCTAGCGAAGCCATTCAAATTGCTTAGGAATTTTGGAACTCATCAGATGCTGTGCTCTGCTGATGAAAAGGTCAGTTTCTCGCCCGGGTGACGAAGACCTCTGTTCATCATGTGGAAAGACAGCCGCAGCTCCTTTGAGACAGATATATGTGTAACCTTAATATCAAGGTGGTGCAGAATGAAGAATGAGAGTGTGGGGAAGATAGAGGGATCAACGTTATTAGTGTTGTCAGTCCAATCTCCCTCCATCAATGATCTGGGGATGCAGTCAGCTACCGTTAGTGTGTACGTCTCTGGACCGTAGGACTGCTGAACAATTATTTAGCCCCAAGGCCACTTAAGGAGGATTGGGATTTGTTCTTTGCCATATGAACCAAAACTGTTATTATTTTGATATTGTGTTGAGGATTGATGCTATATGTTCTCTCTGTCCAATTTACCAGCCTCTATTTCCACCTCATGTAGTCTGGTGTCAAGACAAATTTTCCATTACACAATGGAAAACTGTCTGAGCAGGTGAAGACAATTTTGCATTTTTTTTTCCAATGCACTTTTCACCGTTTTTTAAGAATTTACTCAAACAAATGACAGCTTGAAATGAGGTGGGTCACTCTGCTTGTTAATGCCCCAAATTTAAAACCCAATTCCATATAAAATCACTTCCTTCTTCTTTTGTATGACATATTTTTGAAACCCCATCGGACTTTCTTTTTTCTCACCCACAGTTTGTGTTTGTTACTCTCTGCTTCATCTTTTTCTACTTTTAATTTTGTTTTTATTCCTTTCATGTGCAAATAAACTTCAAAACCTTCTTTGACTACTTTGCTTTTATGAATTGCATGGGAACATATTTCATCCTGCAACTACTCTGAATGAAAGCGGACACAAAAGAAACAAATGTACATATATTTTTTTAAGTATTTCATATTTAAAATAAAAAGACAGAAGAGGTAGATCAGGCCTGGATAGAAATCGATGCCGCTGCAGTTGTGTTGTTACATTATATTGTGAGATCAGGCTTGTGCTTCAGTCGACCCCTTACACACACACACACACACACACACACACACACACACACACACACACACGTCAGTCTGTCAACACAGCTCTATCTTGTCTTCCTGTTGAGATGGACAGCTAGAACACAAACCCAGTTTCTCTTTGCCAGCCTGAATCATCTTAGTGCTCAGAGACTCCATTTCACAAAGACACTGTCATTGTCTCTCTTGCTGTTTGAGAATTTGTTTCACCAAAAAACCTTTTTTTCAGCTTTTCTCTTGTTTTGCCCATAGAGAGTTAAGAGCAGCCAATGTAATGTCATGTTCCAACACTGTAACAACTTGAGTCGCTACAGTATATGTAAAAAAAACACTGTCACGCACAACAGCAGTGTGAGCTCCCATCTCGTGTCAAAGAGCGCATGCATTTCCGCTGTCCGCCGTGGCATTTCTTAGTGTCACAACATGCCAGCTACCACAACATGAAGTGTGTGGAACAAATGTCAGGTTTTTCTAACCTTTATTTTTAGTCAGCGAATGGTGATTCATCTCCAATAATGTGTTGCTTCACATTCACACCCGAGAACTGTCAAGTTTAAATGCAATCTCTGGAGCAAACTGGAGGTTTGTGGATTGATAAAGAACACTGCAATAATAGCTGGGAAGTTACCCTTTAGTCACAAGCTAACATTTCTGAAATCTACAGTACTTTATTCAAGCCAGCCTTACCCTTTTATTTTGTACCTCAAAGTGTTATTTAACTCCACACAGAAGGTTGGTTAGATGAAGTATTTTTTTCTCAGAGACAGTGCGGGTGTTACCAGACCCATTGATCAACAAAGAGGCAGCCTTGTAGTCAAAAGTTGCATTCAAAGTAGCAGCCGACACTGCAGGTTCCCTTTAGCAGGAATTTGAATGTGCATGTGTTACAACCTGCTCAAACTACATGCATTAATGTGATATGAAAGAAGCTACTACAGTGCGTCGTTGTCATTTTATCTATTCACAAATGTATAATGTATGCACACATTAACCAGTATACACATTATGTTATATGTTGATGTGAAGAAAAACGTGAAGATAAATAGATAAAGGGAGACTCACGGTGATAGTGAATTCCTAACCTTTTTTGCACCTTTTTTGATCTGTTGCCAATTTGCTTTCCACTATCTCTCCAGTCATTTCAGAACCTGCTGTGTTCAATAGGCCCGTTCGAGATGAACTGTGCCTCGCCTGTAAAGTGGACGAAGCAGGCGGCAGCAGCTGGGGGTGGTGACAAAAATCCGCTGTCAAGTTGGACAGTTTCCAGCCATTTCCAGCGCCTTTAGGCTGAACAGGAAGTCACAGACACACTCACATCCTGTAAGGTCTGATTCCAATTTAATAAAATGTTATCAGACCCATATATCAGCTTGTACACAAGTCTCCAGTTGTTTTTATTATGACAGAGTAGCTGTCAAAATGCTCTACATGCGATCTGTTGCTTATTTTAATTAACAACAGACTGTAGATGATCCGTAATCTGAACAGATAAACTAAACGTAACTATCAGCCACACAACATGTGGTTTGTACAGAATAAGCCTTTAAATCAGACAAATAGCAGTTAAAATCCCTCCAATTCAAAATCAATAAAAAGTTTATATAAAACGTCATCATGTTGAGTCAATTCTGAACCAATCAGCTGTTAAATCAGCTGAGAGGCAGGCGTTTCCCAGCATGCCCTGGGTCCGCCTGGGTCTTGCAGTCGGTGAAAAGCAACTGCGCTGCCTGCGTCTCAAACCTGCGGCCACCTTGATCTCTTGAGGTTATCGTTGCCCACGTGTGCAAGTCGGGATCAAGTCGATCGAAATCTTTTTACCTAAATACCCTCAAATATTATCAAATTACATCTGAACTGCAAGGTGATTCCAAACTTGACACTTGTCTTATTCACAACCACCCTTTTCATTTTTACAATTTTCTTAAGACATAGTGAGTAGTTCCCTTGGTTTTCATGGATATTTTCCTGTTCACATAATGTCTTAGCGATTGTCTGCTGTATAAAGACTTTACTAATAATGAGAAATTACATGAAATGAATGACACAGCGTGTCACAAATGGCTCATTCCTGTTATTGGTACAACAGCCTGTGATTTCGCTAACAGCCTGTAATTTCTCCCTCATTACAAGCTGGGATTGCGAGAACAGGCAGGACCTGGGATTGGCCTATTCATAGTGAGGATGTGTCTACGTTTGTATGTGTTTGCAATGAGAGTCAGTCAGTCGGCAGCCTGAGTCACTTCAGCTGGACGGGATCACTCTGCCGCCATTAGTGGAAATGTCAACACTGAGGTAAAGGCCCTTAATTATTTACCACTACTGCCATAGACAGTGTATTTGCAGTCATGCCGTCTCTCTCTCTATAGACTGTGCTGCCAGCACGGCATGGCCGACAACTAACCACCTTATGTTCTCTCTTCATGTTATAGGCAACTCTGTCGACTAAATTGGCTTTCAGGCTTTAGTAGAAACATATCATTCATCTTGCTGAGCGGTCACACATCTCATCTCTAATTAGATATCTTGGAGAGATGAGAGTGATGCAGTCAGCTGTTACTGCTGTGACCGGATTCATCAAAGCTTGCAGCCAATACAAGATGGCATTCTGTCCAACACAAGGAGCAGAAACACACACAGCCTCTGGTGTTTGGCCCTGAATACATTTTTTGTTCTTCTTTTTTTTGTGTGTGTATGCAATCACAAAAAAAGGTATCCCTGGCAATAATCTTGATTCAGTCAGGTTGGGACCAAATGGCCACATGGCATACTGGGTTAGTGCTTAATTCCAAACTATCACATCAACATTATTCAAGCAGGATCTTATTTGTTGTCAGGAGAAGAAGAAAGAGGAAAAGAAAGTTAAAAATCATGGAATGATTAAAATTATGTTCGGTTAATTACATCAATCCAACTTTAAAGGATTAATTCTCTTATACAAACCTTACGTTATACTGTAACCCTCTTTTTAAAATATTTGTATTAACTTTTTAAACATTTGTCTGTATCATGCATCACCTATGTATGTATGTATGTATGTATGTATGTATGTATGTATGTATGTATGTATGTATGTATGTATGTATTTGATCTGTAACCCCACAACGCCCACAACATTTGAGGTCAGGAAGTTCGGTCTGGACTTGATCCGTTGTGGAGCAACTATGCTCGAACCAGAGCAGTTCGGACCAATCAAATTGTCAGGGTGGGCTTTATACGATGATGGACAGATGATCAACAGTAACATAATCAACCACGTCACCAAAGAGCGCTTGGGTTGAATTTGTTTACAACAAAGATGGCTGCCGCTGGAGAATTGAGATATGTAGATTCCGCCATTGCGTCTGTTATAGAAGATATCGACAGCGCATTCATTTTAAAAGAGGAACAGAGAACCACGATCAAGGCATTTGTCGATCAGAAAGATGTTTTTGCTGTCCTTCCTACGGGATTCAGCAAAAGTTTAATTTATCAGCTGGGCCCGATGGTCGCTAAGAAGATGGGGGGCTCTGATTGGTTGTAGGTCTATCCAATTGAGTGCAGAGGCATTTTCTTTCCTGGTTCGGTTGAAACACGCCCCATAATCACAGCCCAATGGAGCGGTATCTGACTAGACTAGTATGCTGACTAGAATCTGAGTATGACGACATCAGGCTACCAACTTCCCTCTCATAGTGCCAATTCAATACATTTCTTCTCCCACCCACAAGGTAAATTAGCAGTGGGTGGTAACGTCTTAATGATGCATGAAATGGATTGGCCAGTGAATGAGTAAATTAGACACACATAATGACACACACATGGTTCAAAAGATCTACTTCTGACATGTTTCATCAGGCACTTAAATATAGAAACTATATGCCCTCTCAGCACAATATCTCAGCTAGTGCAATAAATTAACAATGGTCGATAATGAAGAAATAAAAACTTAGAGGTGGAAGCCAATATCGGCTTTAGTTTAGCTTAAAGTCAGTGGTATTAGCAAAGATGTTCTATGGTGTTGCCCTTTTTTCAGCAGTATAATGGATCTTTTGGAGTTGAAAAGACATCCGGACCTGTCCTGCAAGTCCTCCAAACCATGTGATCATATAGGTTGTTTATTCCTACCTTCTAATACGACCCATAGAAGCGTTTCATAAATTAGCGCCCCTAGTGTTGGCTGTAATGACAACCCACAGGAACATTTTCCATTTCCATTTGAACACGTCGTTAACGTTGTGAAACGGTCACAGTTTGGTTATGTATAGGCACAGAAACTACTTTGTTTAAGTTTAGGCAACAAAACTTAGTTAAGAAAAAGATTGTGGTTTGGGTTAAAATCAGTACGTTTGTTACATTACTTCAATTCCAGTTACGCAATTAACGCAGGTGACGTAGTTCCGTAAAGTAAAAAAAACCTTGCTGTTTACTTTTCTTTTTAAACAGGACATGCACCCTGGTCACCTGGGTGAAAGTCCTGTGATTGTTTGGCATTCTTACCCCTAAATTCCACCAGGCACATTTCCCTGGCAGCAAGATGTGATGAGATGTGCCCCTGGCCTGAAATCGCGGCCACTCAAGACAATGCTTGTTATTCTATGCTGCGTCCCAAAAGTGGCTCTCCGCTAAAAATACACGCCAGGTCTAGTTTTGACATAGCGGGGGACTTTCAGCTGGGAGTGGAAGGGCTCGAGCTTGGGCAAATCACTCCACACCTTGTGGAATTTCGCGGTTGTACTACTTGCTTTGCGCAGGTCGCAATTATTATGGCCACTAGAGGGAGCTGCTGCCTAACAATGACAAATAAAATATGTTTTGTGTTTTTCGGGAAAGGACAGTCTCTGCAAATGACAAACTAATTCTCATAATATCGACATGTAAGCTTGCTAATGAGAGCAGGGAACAATCAGAAATATTTGGTAAGGGGCTATTCGTTATTTATTTCAGGGGCCACTGGAGGAGTTTTGGGATCTTCAACCAAAAAAAGACCAGACCCTCCCTTCACCAGCAATACATTTTGGATGACCCTCCAAAATGATATGGAAAAAAAGGATGACCCGCCCAAACAATTCATTGATGCATTCTGTAATGGTTTGCGCTTGGGAAAGCTATACAGATACCCATTGTTTTTTTACAGCCAGACATATGTGACTAAACCTCTGCATTCTGATCTTACGCATCACACTCCTCTGTTATGGTGTGGTGGCCATTTCAGTAGATTTACTCACTAACACAGTTGTGAAAACACAATAAGCATGGAAACTAAATTCACACTTCCTGCATTACTTCAAATACTAAGTTACTCATCTAGTAAACTAGTATTCACATGAAATAAAACAATAAATATTGAGACCATTCAA
This sequence comes from Sander lucioperca, assembly GCF_008315115.2. Classification (NCBI taxonomy): domain Eukaryota; kingdom Metazoa; phylum Chordata; class Actinopteri; order Perciformes; family Percidae; genus Sander; species Sander lucioperca. Next base: position 44,015,356 of record NC_050173.1, on the reverse strand, counting down.
CAAAGGACACTGGGTAATAACAAACTCAACACTGGTTGCTATGGACTCGTCACTAGGCTTCCTCAGTCATATATTTTAGCATATAGGTAAAGCTGCTGAAGCTGAACATTATCCAAAACTCCATTTCTCAGACGACCGTCAATTTGGGAGCTTGCATGCTACCACTCCTTCCTTCTCAAATGCCTTGAAAAGGCTGTCGTTTATATTATGTATATGTCGTGATATTATATATATATATATATATAATATCACCGGGACCGAAAGGATATTTGAGTCGGGTATGGCTGCAGCCTGGAGACCTCCCGTCTCATGCCTTCCCAGCTGGTGTAGTCGGCTAGCTTCGACTTTGACAAAATGAAAGCTCGTCTGGTATGTTTTCGGACGGTGTTTTGGATGTTTTTGAACTAAACAGTTCAGCAATCATGCTAATGAATAAAATTATTTTTTCATCAGATGTCTTAGTTACAACACGATGATGCTAGCAAATCAGTTTTGTGTTTAATATGTGCGAGCGGGATTTATTCAGTTTGGGAAATCCCACGGTCTCTAAAGCTACAGTTCAAATTGTCTGGCTGACTAAACAGGGAGGGACCCATCTGCTAGCAATAGGGGCCAAGACTGAGAGGGCTACATGGATAAATATGAACCAAACAAGCCACTTTGAAATGTTGCTCTTCTCATAAATACAAAAGTTGGGTGACCCTCCCATCAACAAAGAACAAAAAGACATGACCCTCCCCTATTTTCCTCCAGTGGTCCATTCCATAAATACCAAACGGTCCCTATAGAGCTTAAATGTCACCATGGTAGCTACTGGAATAATTCATAACACTTGTCATTTGTTTTGGTTCTCTTGAATGAGATGTCTCATGTCGCTCACATAAAGGTCTTTCCTCCATTATGAAATGTAGCAATGACTGAGCTTTAAAAGGCCACAAATCTCCAGACACAAGCCTGTAATTGTTGTCATTGGTATCTATCAATAATCCAATCAACTCCTCTTAGAAAGAGAAAGAAACATTAGCCCTAAAATACATGGTTAGCCTCGTGGGGACCAGCATTCTGTCACCAGATATGTGAGTCCCCACAATGTATAAACAAATTGTGGTCCCCACAGCCCCTCCGCCTGCTTTTAACCAAATGGTTTGGCCTTCTCTTAACCTGACCATAACTTAAACCCAGACCAAGTGTTAATACTAAAAGTCTGAAAGTGAGAATCAGACAAAATATCTTCACTTTCCAAAAACATCCTCACTCTTGAAGTCTAAAATAGAAATATACCGTCACACGCAGTCTCTTTCTCTCATCCTCTGGCTATTTTTGCCATTTGTTCTCTGACACATAAACATTATAACATTGACTTGGGACAAATAATATGTGATTCAGCCACTGTATGTGTGTGTGTGTGTGTGTGTGTGTGTGTGTGTGACTGAGGAGAGCGTGGGCGAACGCATCAGTCATGCAAACAGCAAATGAGGCTTTTAAAAACACTTTGTCCTTACCACATCTTCTGCATCTAACCATCTAGGGCATAACCCGATAACCAAAGAGGAATGCCAGGAATGTGGCAAATCTCATTAGTGGGCAACTAGTATACATGGCTGAGATGATGAGCGCTGACATGAAAGCTTTCTGGATGACTTTTAAAGCTTGTTAGAGCCCTCCGACTTTGAGCCAACTTTCTGCAGAAGGGCTTTGAATTAAACACGACTGGGTGTTTGCCTTGAGAATGGATCCCTGTCAGCAGCCAAAAGCTCAGCTCTTCCAATCATCACACTTTGCTAATGACAACGACACAGTGTCCGTCTCACACAGGGAGCAACAGACTACAGTGGAATGTGGCTTTCAATGAGGCATGGAGGCCTGCAGGTTGTTATGGCATTGTGACAACAAGGCTTCCTTCAAAGATAGTTTCCCCAACAGCACCTCGTACAGTGTGTTGCTCAAAAAGTAGAATACACGCTGTGTGGCTGCAGTTTGTTTAAAATGACAGTTTTCATTGGGGTACGGTGCCTCAAGGCTGCTACAGTGGAAAAAAAAAAGGATGTATGAAACTGTGGAGCCTCATGGATACAGAGCTTACAAACTGGCTTGTGGATGTTTCAATGTTTTTTTCATCCCCAAAAGATTTTATATTTGCATTTTACAGCAGCATCAATCAATTAATTTATTTTGGCCACATGAGGCAGCAGAACAAGCAGTAAACACAACATTGACGTATTATCACCTTATTAGAAGAACATCGGGCTCTAAACGCTCCATTATGTTCACCAAAACCATTAACTGCGTCTGTCTGATTGAGCCCCTGCAGTACGTTTAACGTAGACTCTTGGTACACATATGTAGCAAGTCAAGACGTACAGGAAACGTCATTGGAGCCATACCCTAAACCCAACAGGAAGTCTGCCATTTTGAATTAAAAGTTCGAAATTAGTATGATTTTGGCCATTTCCACATGTCATACTTTAACAAACTCCTCATAGAGATTTCATCCGATCAACTTCAAATTTGGTCTGTGCCATCTTAAGACCGTAGAGATGAAAAGTTATTAAAAAAAAAACTTTTCGTCATAGGGCATGGCCGTGGTGGGGCGGCCATTTTGTGCGTTTCGTCATCAAAACAGGAAGTGGGACTGGGTGTAACTTGAGTGTACATTGTCCAGTTGGCTCGAAACTTTTCAGGATTCATAAGTGTCCAACCCTGAGGACATATAAAGGCCGATATTTAATCAAAGTCATAGCGCCCCCTAGTGGCAACAGGAAGTAGGCCTAAAAGTCAAGGTGCTATGCTTTAACGAACTCCTCCTAGAGATTTTATCAGATCGACTTCAAATTCGGTCTGTGTCATTTAAAGACCTTAACGATGAAAAGTTATTAAAAGCAAAACTTTTTGTCCAACGGTGTGGGCGTGGCGTGGCGGCCATTTTTGAGCATTTATCGATGAAGTTGTCGTAACTTTAGTGTATATTGTCCAATTTGGCCAAAATTTCTCACGATTGACAAGTTACATTTTGTGGTCATTGATTAATGAACATTTTGCACCTCAAAAATGTCAACTTTCCAGGAGGCAAAAAAAAAGGCAAAGGCACCATGTTGAAACCAACGAAGCCTGGGTTGTCTAAATAAAGAGTATTTGTCTACATGAATTGTTGCAGTTCATTTGGGCAATTGGTGCTTTTCACTTTTCCATGTTAAAAAAACAACTTATTTTGAGTCTGATGAAAACGGATTTAAAACTTTAATCCATCAATTGAAATTAAAACACAGACATCACATCAACTGGAAATGTGAGATTCACTGGAAGCAATCCTTCTGCAACATACAGCACATGTAACCTCTACCATATGAACACAACATGATCCATTGATGGGCTGTCAGAAAATCTGACAGGGGTCATTTTTTATATAGAAACCATGTTGAATACATCTCAAAGTAAGAAACTTGTTACCTGTATGTGAGTAAAGTTGACACATATACTGCCATCTCTCTTCCTCAAAACATGCAGCAGTTACTTTAAAATTTTCTCCCTGTTGCGCCACAAATTGTCTAAAGTGTGAATTAAATGTCACAGTCCATGGATCACATTATATGTGAAACTGTGGGCCTGATGTGTTTTACAGCACCATCACAGGACACCTATTGTGATTTCTTCTTTCAAAAACTGTCAGCCTTCACATGCTGGGTTCGAGTTAGTGTCACCTGCTGGACTGGCAGTGTGTGTGTGTGTGTGTGTGTGTGCATGCGTGCGTGTCTCCTCCCTATAATGTTATGGTGTTTTGGAAACTGGTGCGTGTGTGTGCATTTAATTGTCCCACAGTCACTGACCTTTCGGTGTCCACAGGAGTCCTCAGAGTCTGAGGAAAGGAGAAATGAGTGCAACAGAGAAAAGAGATAGAAAACGAGGACACAAAAGGGTAGATGAGAGGAAGTGGTGAAAAAAAGATGGAAGGAGTGGACAAAAAGTGAGAAGAGGGGAGCAGAGGACAGGAGAGGAGACAGGATGAGACCAAAAAAAAGTGGGAGAGGAAAGAGGAAAAAGGAAGAGAATATCAGACAAGAAGGGAAGCCAGTGGAGGAGAAAGCCTCAATAGAAATTAATTTGGCAAAATTAGAATTATAAGATGACTAAGAGTGGGAATGACTCATATTAAAGGCAGATGTCTGTCGAATTTCAAAATCCTAATAAACAAATTTGAACAGAAAAGTGAAGGTTGACTTTTAGTTTCACAAAGGACACAAATTCCGGTGCCGTGAGTGAAAGTCCTGTTTCTTTGACCCACCCACCACGTTTATCAGTGTTTTAAGCCCCCAACGTCTCCTTCCAGGCAGCGCTGCCTGGAAGGCACTAGGATTAGGCAATGGTTATAGTTAGGTTTGGGTTAAAACGCAACGCCCGGGATGGGTGCTGCGAGGGGCACGGGCACAAGGGGACCACTGGTGTGAATGAAAAACTTAAAAAGGTTAGGGTTAAGGTTAGGGTTAGGTGCCTTGAAGTCAACGGTCGCAGCGCTGCCTTGAAGTTGATTAAGCAATGGTTATGGTTAGAGTTAAGGTTAGGGTTAGGTGCCTTGAAGACAACGGTCCCAGCGCTGCCTTGAAGTTGATTAAGCAATGGTTATGGTTAGAGTTAAGGTTAGGGTTAGGTGCCTTGAAGACAACGGTCCCAGCGCTGCCTGGAAGGAGACGTTGGGGGCTTAAAACACCATCGAGCAGCCACCACCCCCACCTGCCTCCTTTGGTGGAATTTGGTGCTCACTTTCTGGTTTGTTCTTGCCATAATAACTACGACCGTAAAAGTTTGCCGCCTAACAACAAATGCAAATACAAATCACTATGAGCTGCTTGCACAATCAACCTATATGGTCGTTTTCTGGATGAGGATGGGCTGTGTGTAAGGGCCCTGACACACCAACCAGATGGCCAACCGTCGGCAGAAAAGGCAGTCGGAGTGATCAGTCGGGTCCCAGAGGTCCAAAAAATGCCTCAGAACACAATGAGGCGACACCGACTTGAACATACGCTCTGCGTGTGCGCGAAACGTAATACGTCTCCATAGCAGCAGGAGGCACTGCTCTGTATTGTTTCCATTAACAGTCTGATTATTTCCCAGAAAATGAAAATGCGTCACGTGGTTCTTTTTTCTACGGAAATTCACATGGTGGCTTGTTCAGAATACGATCTCATATTGTACTAAAATAGTTCACCGAAACGTGTTTCTGAAAACATTTTAAGCGAGAAATAGGCCGTGCAGTTGCTGAATCTGTCTTCATTTCAGATTGACAAAGGTCAGTTTAAAAGATTTTCGTCAGATTTTGAGCGGCTCATCCGCTCCCCATTTCCGGGTGAGTCCCGACTGCCCTGTCTCCGACTGAACATGTCGGGTCGGCCCAAATGAAGGCCGACGGCTCCTCGGACGGCCGACGGCACGGGACAAACCGAACAGATTAGAGTCACGGACCTTGCCAGACGGTCCGACGGCCGATTATCGGGCTGGTGTGTCTTCTCTCTCAGTGATCTTTGACTTTTTACAATCCAGTGATCATCCTATAGAATTGCAATATACAATACAACATGGGGTGTTTGGGTCTTGTCTCAACTGAGGATGTCTCATAAAAAGCCTTGGCTTTAATACTGGCAGCGTACCTGGCTGTAAAGCGTGTGGTTTGGCTGATGAAAGTGACTGCAGCAGACTGCGATCATGAATTATGGGAACATAAAAACGCAATCTGTTTCAATGCCGGTGGACTCAGGAGTCAAAAAGAAGGAAGGGTTTCATAGTACTGCTATTACTGCTACTAGTGCCAATAATATGGCTGGTGGATTTTTCATTTCACCAAACATATGTTAGAACTGAGAGAAAGCATAGTAGGAAGACTACTTAAAGTGATGAACATTCTCAGGAAAAAGTAAATCAAGTTATAGCTCTCTTTTATATATTTTTATAGTACATTTTAGAGGCTCTTTTATATTTATTTATTCACCTGTTTTGCGCTTTTGTGCATGTTTTCACTGAAATGACTGCATCCAATTTTGTTGTACATGTACAATGACAATAAAGACTATGGGCAAACTTTTACTAGGGCTTTTGTTTAGCACCTGCCTAAACCCAGCTTGTGCTTATGGACCCAGTTCCCATTGAAAGGGCTCCAGTAAGTTGCAAATTAATATTATATTCTTTCACTACCACATAAGACAGGAGGAGAACCATGTCTCGCAAATAAAACGAGCTAAGCTCTTTTGCCGTCCAGAGGGGTGTCAAGTAATGCTTCACACCCACTAAAAGTCATTATTTAATATCCCCTTCATGGAAAATCTTTAAAATCCTTGACAGAATGAGGATCGCTAATCAGTATATACCTAGTGATACAAATGTTTAAACATTTTGGAAACTACCACAACATATAACCGGTCCAAGATACATTATATTTTCTTAAAGACTGAAGAAAGAAAATTCATTTTTTCTGACATCTTCTGATTATGTTGATAAACACATTTAATGTGACATTACATTTCTCACCAAATGCATTTCCTGTTGGAAATTATTAGTATATAAAACAAAATTTCTGGCAATTTCTTTCCCTGCAACACATGCTAATACTTAGTAGATATAGTCAAACAATTTTTTGCTCCAAATGTAAAATAACAATTGTAATGAGACCATTTAGGAGCTTCTGAATTCTGCTTTAAAATAAGATTATATACAGTGTGCATCCTCTATTTATAAATCATCTATATGAGATCTTTACTACTTCTTCTAGTGGCACACAGTCGATCTGGTAAAACAAGGAGATCACTTTACAATTACCATGAGCTAATGTTTTGACAGGAGGCGGCAGGTGTTCCCAGCTCACCATGACATCCCACAGTGAGGGATAAAGGCTAACATATGATCTTCACTTCAACTCATTAGATGACCTTTCAAACAATTGCCTTGATTAAGCTGCACATTAGTCACGTACTTCCAGTAGAGCTGCTCAGTAAGCCAAGAAATCAACCTCAGAGACAGAGAAACTATCGCTGGAAAACTGATGAGTAGTTAGTAAAATGTTTCTTTTTCAGCTGTTAAAAATAAAGTTAGCATTTATCAGAAATGTGCTTATTTTGTTGTATAAAAACCTAATTTCAGAAATAATATAGAATAATGTCACAGTTGGCGGCACCTAAGTAACTCACCTGGTAGAGCTAGCCCCCATATGCAGACGCTCAGTCCTCGCTGCAGCAGCCGTGGGTTCGGTTCCGACCTGTGGCCCTTTGCTGCATGTCATTCCATCTCTCTCTACCCTTTCATATCTAGGCTGTCCTATCAAATAAAGGCCTAAAATGCCACCAAAAAAAAGAAAAAAGAATGTCACAGTTGGTGCAAGCGGGACAACAAGGATATGACAAGATTGCAGACAGCTTGGCAGACTGATGCGGTTCAGATTATTATTGACCATGAAGGGACAAAAGCTTACGAGTTCATGAGGTAGTCCACACAGGCAAACAAATCCAGAGTCCAAAAGATCAAGAGGTTCAAAACAGGCACATTTCAGTTTTCCTATTACTCTTAGTTCTTCATTGGTTAGGTCCAATTCTTTCGTTTTTACATCTACATCTCTCTGTCGTCGCATCAGCCAAGCAGCTATGTATTTACTAAATTATTTGCATAATGAAGCATTGGTGGAGAGCTTGTGAAGAAACCTTCATGCTGTCAGAGACGACTTTACAGATGAGTTAAGTGAGCAGTTTAATGGTTAACAACATGGAGAATACATATCTTTGTGGGCGATAAAACCTTAGCAGCAGCTCTTCATCCTTTTTTTTTTTGTGAAATCGATTCTGAATTGAATCCTGAGGAACGCTCAAATTTGAACTTGACGGCAGTCAAAGGGTACATTTTGAGATAGAAAAGCTATTTGAGAATTGCTTGGAAATAGGTTTTTGGGTTTTGTCAAATCCAGACAGGCTGTTTTCCTCTCTGTAAATCAAACCCAGAGCTGTATACAGAAGGTGTGTGTCGGGGAGGATTTACATTTACTGTGCTTATATTAAAAAAACAAACTAATACTTCTGCAGGTTCAGGGACACACAGATGGTCAACAGGGAGAGTTCAACCCAAACACTGTTTTTATTAAAAAATCTTTTCTGTCAGGAACAAAGTCATCGTAACACACTAAACAAACTTTTTAGCTTCCAAGGCTTCAACACCTACTGAAAAAAGACATATAAGAAGACATACAGGAAACTGTGTATTTTTCCATCTGATGATCATAAATTACCTGTAACCGCAAACGAGATTAACAGAATTGGCCCTCAGGTATGTAATATATCTATTTCATTCATAAAATAACTTTACAATGCGCAAAGTGGTTGTTCGTCAGCAGCCAACATTAAATTACGTCCCCCTTCCATTTAGCGGAATTTTAGTTGGATTCCTTTTAGTCCGCGTTTGTGTTGGCCTACTATTTTCTTTTCCCTTGTCCCCCTGTATTTCTGTAAAGCGTCCTTGGGTTTCATGAAATGTGCTATATAAATCTAAGTTATTATTATGTTGGTTGATACAACAAACTCTTACTGGATTGGCTCGTAACACAGTGACAGTGATAACGTTACCCGGTTAAGCTCACGATACATCCAAAGTAGGTTAAGTTACCGTATGCAACACTTGAAATGCAACGATGCATCTTTAACGTATTACCTTATTGTAAATGAATGACTTTCTGTCTGAGCAAAGTTTTCATCGCAACTATATGACCTCCCCGTAAAGCTAAATCCTAGACCTTGACTTGACGACAGCAAGTGTGGTTTGTCCAAAGGGGCCCACTGAAATCAACACAAATGGAAAGTTACATATAGCTACTTTAACTAAGTGTGAAATTTACAGTCATGGGGTATCATTGTGGTCCAGTGGTCTTACGCCTTATTTCCACTGCATGGTTCAGCACGACTTCACTGAACTCACATTTGGTACCAGTCACTTTTCTCTATTTTGTTTTCCACTGTAGTACCCCCTCAGTGAAGGCGGGATTCTCAACTGATCGCCACACTGTAGTGTCGCTGCGTGAAACTGCAACAGTGAGAAAAACTGAATTTTAAAGAAATTTAAAATGTTTGATACATCGATAACTGTTTTATAATCGCATCGTAGGCCATCGTAGGAATCGGATTGTGAGGTGCCTAGAGATTCACACCCCTACTGCTGTTGTGCAGCATGTGTGTAGATGTCTATCATTTCCCACCAAGAAACTGAACAAGCCTTTGAAACAGTTTGTCACCATCAGTTGAGATGCTACAACAACAATCCTCCACTTACCTGCTGTAGAAACGTTTTCTGTCAGCAGAAAATTATCCAATTTCAGCCACGTAGGCAGAACATTTATTTATTTATTATCTTAGATACAGTTCACTTATTGAGGAACTAGGGGATTTCAAACACAATGCAATTAAGCTGAAGAATTCCCAGTGCTTTTCCGCATCGCTCTTTCTGTCAGTCTCTAGCTCTCTGTCTCTGGGTTTCTCTCTCTCTCTGCAGGTTCCCCAAAATGCAGCTGTCAGGAGTTGTAAACCCCCCCTCCCCCATGGTGCAGTGCATTATTCAGAGAGCCTATCCTTTGATGTAGTTAAATTAAAGTGACAGATTCTGAGGCAGGCCATACATCTGTGGCATCTGCGAAGCTGCGCCCAGAGGCAATTTATCCCAGGACCCACAGTGGTGGAGTTACAAAGTTATCTCAAGCTCCTTGGGACTTGTCTGAAAAGTAAAGATGTCACAAACAAAACCAACTAATCTAAAAAAAAAAAAAGTTTGGAAATGTCTTGCTACTGTTGGCAGAGAGACCTGGGTCCTGGTAAAAGGGTCTCATGATTGGGCCAAACTACACTTTATTTCCAATTTTAGTCACCAGCTCTCCCGCCTGCTGTAATTACAACATCCATCACACATAAAGACGGCCACTATCTACAGCTGACACCTTAAAGGCGGACATGGAAAGCACCGCAAAAGCTAAATGCGTGCAGCTAATTACCCACTGCCAGTCCACCCAGATACACTGTATGAACTTCAGGTCTCAGACACACACACAAACACAGCCAAGCATGTACACATACAGGCATTCACACACACATACATGACACCCTCTTATTAGAACGATTAGCAGATGTAAATACACGTTAGAGCTTCCGTTAAGTACAAAGATTTAGTAGTGACGTAGTGAAGTCCACTTTTAACTTTTCTACTTAGTCCAAACTTTGAAGCGGTGGAGTCAGTATCCAGTTAATCTCTTTAAACAGATATCTGAGTGGATGTGGCTCAGGAGGTAGAGTTGTGGGCTGGTGGTTCGATCCCTGGCTCCTGCAGTCTACATGTCAAAGTGTCCTTGGGCAAGATACTGAGCAAGATAATGAATGTGCGTCATGTGTGTTATCTGATGAGCAGGTGGCACCTTGTATGGTAGCCTCGGCTACCGGTGTATGAATGTGTGTGTAAATGGGGTGAATGATGTAATGTAAAGGGCTTTTGGTAGGATTTTGGTATCGGAAGCGTTCAGGTTTCCGTTTGTTGTCTGAGTAGTATATTGACTAGTGCTGTCAGTTAAACACGTTATTAATAGCAAACTTTGTAGTTTTTTTCACATGCTGCTGCAACAACTAGTAACATTAGAAAAACTACAACACCACACCGGATCTAGCTAGACTGGAAACAAAACAACAGGCACGCCACACACACTTGTTTGGGCTTGTGAGCCGGCCAAAGAGTAGTAGGCTAACGTTACGTTTTGAGTGGATGGCGAGCGCGAGACGCCAAAATGGATGTCAATAAGATTCTGAATGGAAAGTTTACTTTTAAAAAGTTGCCAAATGGTTCCATTGACACAACCAAAGTGATCTGTGTGTTTTGTCGTTGTGAACTGAGCTATCATCGCAGCACGTCCAGTCTGAAATACCACTTGATGGCCAAGCACACAGCTGATGCCAATTCTCCACCCCCTCGTCAAAGCCAGGCAACAAAGCAAGCCGATCCACTTTTCCATGTTGATAAGAGCATTAAAATGAGAAAAAATAATTGGACAAAAAGAAATCTAGGGACATTTAGAATAGATACAAATGTGCGATTAATTGCGAGTTAACTATGACATTAATGTGATTAATCGCGATTAAATATTTTAATCGCTTGACAGCACTAATATTGACCAATCACGTTTGAGCAGGCTTTGGTTGCATGCAGGTAAACAGTCTGTGTGGAGGGCAACCATTTAGCGTTTTATCAGCTGTTTTTGGTAATTTATCTGCATTCACATACAAATATCTGTTTATAGAAATTAGTTGAAATGTTAACTGGACCTTAAACAATTAAAAAAGTATTGCCTAACTGTAACCAATGACCAGCGCATGGAAGAGGAAGTCTTAACCCGGATATCCGCCGGCTACACTGAAACACCCAAAGTATTGGCCGTTGCCCCCAGAGGCTAAATCGTCATCAGACCGAGTAAATGGCTAGTATGCTAACTAGCTACCATGTCTAAATTAAGAGAACTAGATATCATCCAAGATGCACGTCATTCATTTGAAGACATTGAAAACATTTTTTTTTACTTTATGCTCACTTCTTTCTAACTCCACACCCCCAGATTTTTTTCATTTTGAATTTGTAGTCTTCGGCCCTAACTGATGCTGACTTAAAGCACCCATATTATGCTCATTTTCAGGTTCATAATTGTATTTTAAGGTTCTACCAGAATAGGTTTACATGGTTTAATTTTCAAAAAAACACCATATTTTTGTTGTACTGCAGTGCTCTCTCTCACTGCTGCAGATCCTCTTTTCAGCTGGACTCTGTTTTAGCTACAGAGTGAGACCTCTTCTTCTTCTTCTTCTTCTGTACTATCTTTGATTGCACTCGCACATGCTCAGTAGCTCAGCTGTAGATCATGTCAGCTAGCTAGCTCCAGACAGTAAAAGAAAGGCTGTTTCTACAACTTCGGTCAGTTACAAGGCAGGATTAGCTGGGAGACTTCTAAATGAGGGCGCACATGTAAGTAGTTCTTTTGTAGATTATGGTGAACGAGATAGCATGCTAGTGTTAGCATTAGCATGCTAACGCTACGCCTGCTTGTTTCGGCTTGTGACGTCACAAGCCGTGCCGATTTTGAACAGCTCACCCAGAGACTGAAGACAGGACACATTCAGAAACTGTATCTCACTCTAAGCAGCATGGATGTTTTTTTTTCAAAGTTTGTATGAGTGTGGAAGTACCAGAGACACAAAAGAACACCCCAAATCCCAAGTGTTTTTTTCATAATATGGGCACTTTAAGTGACATCACTTGAGGCACACAGCTCCTAAGGCTTTAATCCCCATATATAGTACTCCCCAACATCTGTAAACAGACATTGATGCCTAAAATCAAGTTACTCTTTGTTGTAACAGCATTTTTTGTAGTTTCTTTTAAAATGTTATGTAGCCTACTTACGATGATTTGTTGACTTATGTCTTACGTCTTTGAGTCGGGTGTCCTCAGCCATTTACTTTACTGGTATTGTGTTTTGTTGCCAGCCTGCACTTATGCAAACATTTTAGAAAAGGTTTATGCTGTCCTTTCAGATTATAATGCTGTTGCTACTTCAGGTTGTATAGGCCGCCTTATGAGAATATTAACCTGTACAACAACAATTGACTAAATATACATTTCTTTTTTTCCCTTGACAATTGTGTTATGGTGCTGTTTTCTATGTTAGCTATGCTGTGGCTTCTCTACCTATCTACATGCATACATGCACTGACAATTGTATAAGCTCAGATATTCATACAAAATAACATGGATGCCTGCACATACATATGAATAGCCAAATAGGCAAACACATCTCAAGCACTCTGTGTCTTTCTTTCTCACCAGATTAGTCTCAAACACAGAAATATGGAGACTTCGCCGATGTACATTGCTCTCTATAATCTTCTGTGATGTTCTGGATAAACCTGAGATATACAAGCTGTTTATTGTCCTCACATCAGTTATGTTGAACACTAAGGGGTGGCAGAAGCTCAGACAGTAGGGATTTGGGTTGGGAACCGGAGGGTTGCTGGTTCAAGTCCCCATACAAACCAAAGTATGGTGATGGACTGGTAGCTGGAGAGGTGCAAGTTCACGTCCTGGGCACTGCCAAGGTTGTCTTGAGCAAGGCACCAAACCCCCAACTGCTCTGGGTGCCTTTCCATGGGCAGCACCCTCACTCTGACATCTCTCCATTAGTGCATGTATAGGTACTGAGCATGTGTGTGTAATTCAGCCCTGTGTGTAATGTGTGTAATAACAACAGAGTGAAAACATTGTAATTTCCCTTGCAGGATTAATAAATTATTATTATTATTATTAAACCTTGTTTTTTGTTGTTTTGTTTTTGAACAGGAAAGCAGTGAAGAGACACTTATCAGTGCATATTTCAAAAGGAATGGTGGCAGTTGTGTTATGTGCAGTTGTGTTATGTGTGGTGTGGTTTCCCATCTGTCCTTGTTATATCCTGAGTCTTTAGATACAAGGGCAACTTCTCTTAAACATCTTATCGTGCGTCCTCATCTCAGAGGGGAAAAAAAGGAAAAAGTCATCTTCCAAATCACTTATCAGCCCTAAACTGTGGAGAATCTGATGGAGGTGAAGCATGCCAAAAGAGGAACAAATATACTAAAACCATATGTTTAGTATTTAACAATAAATATTCAACATCCTGCTTTAAATTCACAAGATTTCTCAACATAAATGCTTTCTGTTGTACAATAAAATCCACTTTAAAGGAGCAGGTTGGGAGGATTTACTGTAAATTATACTGACCTGAATTATTGATCAGACAATAATTCTGACTTATAGAGGATACTGCTGCTTGTTTGTCTTTGTGATTAGCTCTGAGCCAGATACAAAATCACCTAATCTATATCCATAGCCAGAAGCCACGCCTCAGTCTGTGCTCATTAGAAAAACACCAGATGGCAATCAAAAATCGATACATAGTGCTACCACAACACGGTCTAACGGCAGTTAGAAATGGTCACGTTATTTTTAATCTATTGATTCGTGTACACGGACAAGTTAATCTCGTTTATTTCGTGGTGGTCAGCACGTAATGGGAAGCATCTATACGGAGGTTGGGTTTAGGAAAAGAAGAACGGGGAAAGTTAACGTCACACGCCGGGACACGATCCGCGGTCTCTGGGGGACGCGGGACAACAACAACAGGACGGTTGTGTTTAGGAAAAGAAGAACAGGGAAAGTCAACGTCACACGTGGGACACGATCCCCGGTCTCCGGGGTGAAATTCCTGTGTTGTTTGACCCATCCACCACCCCGACCAACCTCCCTGCGCGGATTTTCGGTATTTCATACTACTGATCACGAAACATGATTCCCATTGAAATAGATTAGTTTAAAATACGTGCTGACCACCACGTAATAAACGACATTAATGTGTCCGTGTACACGATTCAATAGATTAAATAACGTGACCATTTCACGAACTGCCGTGAGACTGGGTTGTCTACCAATGTACTCAAATCACAAGAAAAAATGCAGATATCTGCAACTTGCACCTTAACGTTATCGCACGCACCACTGCAGCAGAATCAGAAGAAAAGCTTTTAAAATCTAAAATCCTATGGTATGCTTTGGAAAATGGGTGACAGCTAAATATTAGCCCATTTATGACTGTTTCCCTGGTTGACAAAAACAAACAAACCAATCAGAGCACTGTAGGAACGGTAAAGAATGGGAATGTCATCACACGGAGTTTGATGCTCTTATACTTCCTGCTTTGATCCCGTCATAATTACTTCGGCTTCTAGGGGCGCCCATGCCTAACAATAAAACATAAATATGGCCATAATTCCTGATTGTACAAATATCTTATTGAGTCGCTTTTCAGGGAAGAAAAGTCTCACCAAAATGCCTGGAAAGCCGACATTACCCGCAACTTTACAAATAATGCCATTAAATTCATCTAATACAATAGATTCTGCTAATAAAAAAATGAGCTTATCTGTGTAGCTAATATATAGCCTAGCTGGAAAATAGCTAATTTAGGCTACTTTTCCATTTATATGGTGTGACTACACAGCTTGCAATGCGAGTAACCATCTTGGAATTATCCCTGATATCTCCCAAGTTATAACACGCATTAATTCAGCATTAGCAAGGCAATCAGAAAATAAAATTGTCAATTAAATCAGCTGATTGAATTTGAAGAAGTAAAATACATTGTGATGACTCTCACTTTAAGATGAAACGGAGGACCTTACCAGTGACATACACAGAACACTAGATAAACTAGCCACAGCAGCAAGAAGCATACATGGGTAGCATTTTGAAGTCATTTTTCCAAAAATCATTATTCACCCTTGTTTTTATGATTTGTTTTAAAGTGCTGCATGCTCCAAATTGATTTGTTTCTGCTCACTGCTTCCTAATGTCACTGTAGGAAATTTGGCTTGCTTACATTTACATTTATATTTAACCAGGGCCATTAAAATGTTGTAGGAGACGAGTTCAGAGACAGCAGCAGAGGCAGTCAAGCAATTTCCAAAAGGATTGTTTACATATTCTGTCAATACTAAAAGTTATCTTCATTACCCAGACTGCACCAAAAAAATCAATACTTCATCAGGGCTGTTTGGACCATTTCTGCACGGAGCAGTGAGCGTGCAGACTTTCAACCACATCCATTTGTTTTTCTACCTGTATGCTTTATTTACTGTCTCAGGGAAGGGCCAAACATATGAGCTGCACACATCTGCAGTGGATATTGACCAGTGGGTCTGTTTACTAAAAAGGATGGTGAGATGCTGTTGAAAGCATCAGGAAAAAAAACTAAAAAGAGGACCTTCATTCAAGATATTTTTGTCAAATTAAAGATATTGTGGCAGTAATCTCAATTTTCAAATCAATCAAATCAAGTTTTACTGAGATGCAGAATAGATGTACAGTTGATAAAGAGCTGTGTTTCTAACCAAGACATTAAGATAGTATTCTGAGGAGCTCAGTGATGGAGCCAGACATGGCTGCTGGGAGATTTGTCACAGCTGTAAAGCCACAATTGTTTGGGGGTGTTGAACTTTTGTCCTTATCCACGGCAATTTACAGCAAAGTGACAGAGGCAGTTGGGGGCTCTGATTTAGTGACAGTTTGACCAGACACATGGCTGGTAATAGCACATACATGGGCAGAGCTTTAGTACATCTCTGAGATTAATTATGTGTCAAAATGTAAATATTGTGTCTGTAATCATTGTACGAGTTTATCTTGCATCACATATATTGTTACACAAATTACAATGACCTCAAATACAATCATATCACATGAACAAGTCCTCAAATCCCACTTGATTTATTTCAAAATCACCAACACATTCCCTCTCTCCTACCTCCTCCACCACCGCCCCTAACCCTAAGGCAAATTAAGACTATACCATCCCTGCTTTTTCATTCCAGACCTGCTTTTTTGCCCCAATTTTCAAAATATATTAAGATCTGATGGAGGAGGAACATGGGAGACATGAGCACCATGTGCTGCCTTTATTCCCCACACAACCCAAACACTGAAAGGAGCTTTAAACTCCCACACAACTCTTTTAAATCCCCACTTCTGAAAACATAGAGTAAAAACACACACAGCATGTTCACAACTACACTGTATCTCACAGGCATCAGATTGAGAAAAGGGGAAGATTTTCATTCTTTTGATAATTGTGATGGGTGTTTTGGTAAAATGGACTGTGTTGTATTCTTGTCTGTAGGCTAAATCACACCGAGCTAAACTGAGAGAAACAAAGAAGGCGAGAGGGAGAACACACACACATACAACCATATTCCACTGATGTAGACGCATTGCAGTTGTATGAAGCAGCAGACGCCATCGCTACCATTAAGTTTCTGCTCAATTCTGTAGCACTTGAGCTTCACATCCCCCAGGAATATTTTGTTTCCGAGCAGAGCTTTGAACTATTCCCTCCGACTGGTGTAGCACTACTTCCCTGCTGTGGCTCGGTATAGCATTTCTCTTTTTTTTTGTAGAGGAGAAGTGAGACCAAATGACGCAGTGCGGCCAAAACTTTTCCCACAGAACAAAGGTTGGTGATTCACTGTCCCTGGGACACCCAGAGTTCACAAGGCAGCTTCAGAAGGTTCCCAGCCAACTAAGGAATAGTCCAAAGCTTCACTAATCCCTTTTTCTATACTAACAGATAATCAAATGACTGTGTAATGTGCTTTGACAAACCAACAGAGAATGATCACCAAACTCTGCAGCTTTTTTAGCATTTTTTAATTCAGACTGTTTTGGTCTTATGGAAAATGTAACGTATGGTTCAGGTATGGTTAGGTCTAAAAACATTGGACGTGCTACATGCCCATCTACCACCCTGACCTCTATACCTTTACTTTCCACCTTGCTACATTAAAGGCACAATATTTCCTGTATCAGCAGGCCAGTGGATGTAAATAGTGCGGTGTGAAATTGCCCCAAATGGATGTAATTACTACAATATTGGGCTGTCTTCACAATATACATACTATGATTTCTGTTGAGGATATTTACACTAAAATACTGACTGACCCATACCTGCATCTTTTTGTAAAGTATTGCTTTTCATGTGAATATTTCTGCACAAAGATAAAGACTCTAAATCCTATGCTACATTACAGCATAATTGTTAATCTACTGTAATGGCATCTATGGCTGAGTGAAGCTATAGCAGAATTTGCTAATTTTTCTCAGCTGTTACATTTTTTTTTTTGCCATCCGTGATATTTGCAAGATGGTTGTCTGCACTATTCTTTAAACATACCGAAAAAGAGACCACAGAGCAGCAAGGAGGACTGCATACAAGTTGATATTAGCTTTCAGCTGCTACTGTAAAGAGTTGCATTTCTGCTTTTGTTTTTCTGAAAGTACATTCAAAGATTTTGCTAATTAATACCTGTTGTGGCATTTCATTGTATCAGATCAAAACCAACATTTCTGGCATCAGCCATCACTGATGGAACATGTATTATAAACATAAATGAGAAGGTTGCAGAGAAAAAAGTTCTTTAATCCCACTCAAAGATCTGGAGATAATTCATGCAAATATTCATGCAAATCATGGCTGAAGAATGGTGTTTATTGTGAGCTTTTCCAAGACAAAGGTCTCTGAGTTTATTTCAATCTTTAAAACACATTAGGGAATATGACAAACGATTAGTCAATGCATTGACTGTTGACCTAATGGTAGGGAAATGACAGCTCTGAACAGCAGGGGATTTGCAGGTCTATAATTGTGAAGAAATTTGACAATGACGGCACAGGGGAAACAAGCAGGGCCATTCAATACAGATTATGTAGAGTTGTCCCTAATGACATATTGTAGCTTGTGTCAAATGCTGCGCTGACCTTATTGTTTTTCTGCCGAGGTTTTTTCCATTAATTCTCCAAACCTGAATGAGAAGATGTATTTGCCATTGTTAAGAAAGCCAAATAGCACGTACAGAGGCAGGTCATTAGTCCTCAAAAGTTAACTTTTCAGCAACTTCATTTACTGAGAAGAACTGGATGATATTTTTTTGGCCATTCAACAACAGCACACTCTTTACTCAAAATGTTATGGGACCAGGCTGTAAAATACAGATCACTTTCATATTGTTTTAGATTGTGATAAGATTGGCAGCTTTCCTTAAGTGACACTAATCCGTCTGGGTGATGATTGGATGATTTCTTCTGCATTGAAATGTGAAACCTGTGCAGCTCTGGTCTAAGTGGTGTCTGTGAAGAAGGGAACTGCCTAGAGAAGGCTGGTGTGAGTTTGCATCGAGGGATATCGACTTTAAAGTGTCTCTGTGTTTCCGAGATTTATGGTTTGTTGACTGTTACTGAAGGAGAAGCCAAACAACTTTGTAGATGGTAAAATAAAACCTGGAAGTTCTCAGTCTGCGAAAGGTGATGGAAATTATAGTTCATAAAATGGTTTGACATCATTCATAGGAGTATTTTTGCTTAAATTCTGCTTTAAAATGTGATTATTTGTATGCATAAACTGCAATAATTCAGTGTTTCATATATGGGATAAAAGGCCTTAGAAACAGAAATATAAGAAAAAATATATAAGTTTTGATAACACATTTTTTGGTGAAGTAGTATAGGTCCAAAGGTGATACTGCATTAGTACTAGAGTAGTTTAGTCAGCACCTCCAAGTCTGAGGCCAAGGTAATCATCATCCTTTTCTCAAAGTTTAACTCTGTTTTAAAGAGTTATTGCCTGGTAACAATGCATTAAAGGTACATACGAATAGTGCTCTCTAGCGCCTCGCTTTTTCAAATGCGTGCGTGTTGCAACTACGGTAGCCGTTATGTACCAAGAAGTTGTCTTTTGGGTGATGAGGTTCGTTATTTCAAACAAACTGCAAATTGCATTGAATCATTAGTGTGAGCATGTATAAGTAATTACCCTTGTAATTTAGACCGTAACATTGACGTACCTGTCGAGAAGAAAGCCGGCAACTTCAGCGACCCTTTGAAAGTCTCCTTCATTAGCTCTTTCCACCTAGGAAAGGCTACCCTGATGTTTACCCTTGTGTTTTGAATGTGCCGGTCACGTTGCCTTTTTAATTCCATTTTTCGTTTTTTTGGTGACGAGGATTCCTTCTCCTGTGGCTCGGCATAAGTATGATCCTCCAGTGACAAGCGCCTCTCACTGATCTCCTTCTCCATTTCAGCTGGTTTCAGTCATGTGATGCTGGCTCTGAACGAAAAAGCGTTGCTAGTGCTTTATGTCCCTCTCAGCGATTATAGTTTTTCCAAATGGCGGAACGACATGGAAGCCTCCTTGGACTTGCCCGTCCAATGTAAATACAGATAAGAAATGCTTCGCTTACGAGGATAAGTCAGATCATTGGCAGAGGTCATTTTACACCAATAAGGACATATTTATGAATGAAGACATTGATTTTAGCTAATAAAATACTTAAAACACTACACAGTGTACATTTAATTAAGCAATAGTATTGCTGCTATAGTTATTTGCAGACTAATACACCTTGCACACAGATTTAGAATAGTGTTGGAACTGTTAATCAGATGTCTGTTTTGATTTGCTGTTATGAGAGTTTAACCACCACCTGCCAGCCAATCAGAAACTAGTATTTTCCGTGGCCAGGAAAGATGTAATATGACGACCAGTACAGACCCAAAATTAAAAACTTTTCCAAACATGTTGCAATGAGCGAGAATTTGTTCTCTGCTTTGCTTGATTTTATGTCTGCCTGAGGAGATGCATACACTACACCTGACAAAAAAATAGATAAAAATGCTGTTTTCTGGGATCACGTAACTTTCTTCCTGGGTATTGCAATAATTTCAAATGTCTAGTTATTTACTATCTTAAATGCATGTTAAATGTGAGCTGTATTCATTAAAAAGAAAATCCAATATTTTATTTTTGCACTTAACTGGAAGCTATCATGAATGCCAGAATCTCAAGATTTTGTCCAAAATGTGTTTTGCCATTAAGCACAAACTAAGTGTGCAGGCGGAACTGGCAACAGCAGTTTTGAGACTATTGCCGTTTTGTTAAAGTACTAATTAGAATGCAAATCAGAGGGTGTTCTGCCAACAAAATGTCCTGTCACCACATCATGCAGACAAAAAATACACTTTTTCAGTCATTACAAGCCGTAATGCTGCCGAGGAATAAAACATGATTAGAATGCAAATGGGAGTAAGTGTTTCTTGATCATGTGGGCTAAATGATGTAATGGAGTCTGACGGAAAGAGTTGGACTCCTGCTCCAAGGTATGAGTGTGCACAAATGTGCTTTACTTTTGTTGCGTTTAATGTTTAAAATCTAAATATGAGTATCTGTGCTGTTTACTGAAGGCAAAACGGATATTGATGTTGGATAATCCGGACTTGGAAAGATTTGGAAAAAAAGGTTAAGGTAGCAAGTAAAGGAGTTTTGGGAGTGAACTTGCAATCAGGACTAAAGAGGAATCGCAAGATGAGGATCATGTTAATGTTAATGCTAATTACTGATTAACCAGTAGGGTATATGACATTACACAATTTTAGCTGCACTCTTTTCAAAATAATGTTCATGCTCCTGTGCTGCATTATTGTATGCATTTGCATTAATCACATATAACTTGAACTAATTGAAACAAAAATACATCTGCTCTCATGTAATGTAATCCAATTGTTCATTTTGATTACATGAGTCTCCCTGTTATTGCCATAACAACAAGGCTGTAATCACTGTGATGCATTCAATCTCATCTCATGTTGTCCTATTATAGGATGACATGATGTCAAACTTTGTGCCATTATCATGATGACAGAGCTGTTCTCGAGCTGGACACTGTTACTTGAATGTGAGAGTTGAAATTATTGTCAACAACAAACACAACCACAACATATATTCAGATGGTTTTGAAGAGATTCATTTCAAAATGAAAGTCACATTTACCACCAATATGCTGTTGAATAGTTAAAGGTGCTGTAGGTAGGACTGTGAAGATTGTGAAGGATTTAGCCAAATAATTTGAACATCGACAACTTCTCAGTCCTCCCCCCCTTTCTGCTAAAGCCCAAATGGTCTCCTAAGCCCCTCCCCCCACGAGGGAGAATGAATGCGTGTGCATGAGCAGTGATTGACATGCAGTTAGACACCCCCCCTGGCCCTGATTGGTGCATCTGAACAGGGAGCTGTGGATTTTTGCAAATCACACTACAGGCTGTAGGTGGTGCCAGAGGAGCTGGATTTATTTTTTTTAATTACCTGCTTCATGTAGTTCTACTGGAACATAGGGTCAGTTTCAGGAAATCTGACAGAAAGTTAGTTTTACAAGTCTTACCTACTACATCTTTAAGTGGCCAACTCTGTTGTTCTGAGTATAAGATTACATTTCTCATAGGCAATAACTGTCTCCATTTGATGGTGGGTTTATTGTTCAACACCATAAATAATATGTGAATACATTCATAAAGACAGTGTTTTTCCATCTCTAATAATATTGATTTCATTGTTGATTTTATACGGTGTTGTTAACACAACTTGGTAAGAATAAACTCCTTTTCACAATCTGTTAGAATCATTTGAACAGACATTCCACTGCCTGTATACTGTAATTTGTAGTGGGATGTGGTTCCAGCTCCGCAGGGCAAAGAGAGAAAATAGACAAGTTACCCACCCATGATCTCCCTAACTGAAGTGGAACAAAGCAGTTTTCTTATTCATTCCGTCTTATCAGTCTAGACATCAAAAACTCCAGTGATCGATGAGCCTTTGCAATAACTTGTCATCTGACTTCAGAAAAATGTATTTGCTATGATTTCCCACAAAGTTTTCCTTTGAACAGTTTGTCCTTCAGCTCCAAGGTCCCAGATTTACTCCCCCACAACAGCCAACGTTTGTGTTTAAATGCATGGATAGTGGCTGAGCTCTGGTCACAGTTGAACCTTTGATATCTTGCAGTTTACTCTTCTTGTTGCCCAGAATAAACTTTTAAACACAATGTTCCTGTTCACGGCAAAAATATCTCAGGTTAAGATTCCAGTCACCCATCCTTTGACTGAGATTACAATACAGGGGGAAGAAATGATGATCCCAAACGTAACAGCAGTGACTTTTCATTGGCTGGGAGTTTGTTGACTTCAAAATAATCTTGTGCGAGTCAGAGGTTGCACAGATGGTGAATAAAAACTAAAGTGAAAGATGTTTCCATGTAACCAAAGCAGTATATTTGGTACACTTGTTCAATCCAATACAACACTTTCACAGTAAATCCTATCTTACCATGTTCAGTTTGTTTCAACAGTGTGTATAAGATGCAATTCAATAACACATGTGGCCTAAAAATAAATAGAGTAGAATGAATGCCTCTATTACATAGTATCAAAAAAGTGACACAATAAAAGCTTCACAAAGTAGCAAAAATATTTTGTTGTATATGACAAAAAATATTTTCATAGCCAAATTACAATGTGGTAAATATATATAATAACTTGTATAGTCAATATGTTAGGTAAAGCTACGTAATTGCCGCTGTATATCCTGCAATATATAGGTAATATACAATACTATTAATATATTGAAAATGTAATGAAAACATATTATAATATCCCCACATTTGATCATATTACATAAAATAACCAGCTGCTTCAGCTGTTTTATTGTTGACATGTTCCAAAGCATGACATGCTTGTGCGTGTGTGTGTGTGTGTGTGTGTGTGTGTGTGTGTGTGTGTGTGTGTGTGTATGTGTGTGTGTGTGTGTGTGTGTGGAAACACTGCTAATGTGTCAGTTATCAGTAAACAAAAATTGCCCATTAGCAAAGCACATAATAACTTCCTTCCTCATTACATGCTCGCAGGGCTCACAGAGCACGGCAGGTGATTTTAATATCGTATCTATGCTTTAGCTCCCACAGAGTCCAGTGTCATGTTGGTTATTTACTACCTAGTTTTCATAGTAAAGAAATTAGTGTAATTGATGATAAATCACTCGGTGACTGCTTTTAACTGTGCCCCTGGAAGACCTAATGTACATGACATTAAAATAAGCTGTTGATAAGTGCAGTCAATAATTCTGCATTTGTTTTTACAAGAGGTACACAATGTTTTAAGTTTGTTTAACTAAATGCCCCAGGGATTGATGAGATCCGTCCAGAAATGCTTAAAGCTCTGGGTGTGGAGGGGTTGTCTTGGTTGACACGCCTCTTCAACATTGCGTGGAAGTCTGGGACGGTGCCTAAGGAGTGGCAGACCGGGGTGGTGGTTCCCCTTTTCAAAAAGGGGGACCAGAGGGTGTGTGCCAATTATAGGGGTATCACACTTCTCAGCCTCCCTGGTAAAGTCTTCTCCAAGGTGCTGGATAGGAGGGTTCGGTCGATAGTCGAACCTCAGGTTGAAGAGGAACAATTCGGATTCCGTCCTGGTCGTGGAACAACGGACCAGATCTTTACTCTCGCAAGGATCCTGGAGGGAGCCTGGGAGTATGCCCAACCGGTCTACATGTGCTTTGTGGATCTGGAGAAGGTCTATGACCGGGTCCCCCGGGAGATACTGTGGGAGGTGCTGCGGGAGTATGGGGTGAGGGGGTCCCTTCTCAGGGCCATCCAATCTCTGTACAATCAAAGCGAGAGCTGTGTCCGGGTTCTCGGCAGTAAGTCGGACTCGTTTCAGGTGAGAGTTGGCCTCCGCCAGGGCTGCGCTTTGTCACCAATCCTGTTTGTAGTATTTATGGACAGGATATCGAGGCGTAGTCGGGGTGGAGAGGGGTTGCAGTTTGGTGGGCTGGGGATCTCATCGCTGCTTTTTGCAGATGATGTGGTCCTGATGGCATCATCGGCCTGTGACCTTCAGCACTCACTGGATCGGTTCGCAGCCGAGTGTGAAGCGGCTGGGATGAGGATCAGCACCTCTAAATCGGAGGCCATGGTTCTCAGCAGGAAACCGATGGAGTGCCTTCTCCAGGTAGGGAATGAGTCCTTACCCCAAGTGAAGGAGTTCAAGTACCTTGGAGTCTTGTTCGCGAGTGAGGGAACAATGGAGCGGGAGATTGGTCGGAGAATCGGCGCAGCGGGTGCGGTATTACATTCAATTTATCGCACCGTTGTGACGAAAAGAGAGCTGAGCCAGAAGGCAAAGCTCTCGATCTACCGGTCAGTTTTCGTTCCTACCCTCACCTATGGTCATGAAGGTTGGGTCATGACCGAAAGAACGAGATCCAGGGTACAAGCGGCCGAAATGGGTTTCCTCAGGAGGGTGGCTGGTGTCTCCCTTAGAGATAGGGTGAGAAGCTCAGTCATCCGTGAGGAGCTCGGAGTAGAGCCGCTGCTCCTTCGCGTCAAAAGGAGCCAGTTGAGGTGGTTCGGGCATCTGGTAAGGATGCCCCCTGGGCGCCTCCCTAGGGAGGTGTTCCAGGCACGTCCAGCTGGGAGGAGGCCTCGGGGAAGACCCAGGACTAGGTGGAGGGATTATATCTCTAACCTGGCCTGGGAACGCCTTGGGATCCCCCAGTCGGAGCTGGTTAATGTGGCTCGGGAAAGGGAAGTTTGGGGTCCCCTGCTGGAGCTGCTACCCCCGCGACCCGAGACCGGATAAGCGGACGAAGATGGATGGATGGATAACTAAATGCAACGAGACTTTTTGTGCAATCTCAGCCGATGAAATTCAGGATGGTTTGAATAGCAAAACGAAGTGATGAGGCAACATGGCTTGAATTATAAATCAACAGATTATAGTGAAATTTAGTGCAGTGAATTTAAAGAAACAAGCCTACATGTCTTAACATACTTCTTTTTGACAATGATTTCACTTCAGCGATGGAATGTCATCTCTCAAAGCCGAGCGAGAGATCATTGTGTTTGAGGAGTGTTGGACTTGCCCGTGGCACTGAGAGTTCAGGGTGCCTCCGACACTCGACTCAAGATGCTCTGAATACTCAAACTGACAGCACACAGCAAGTGACTTTAGTTTGCTGCCTGCTGATATTACAGGAATGCCAGTTTTCTACATGCAACAGACTGGATGTTAGAAAAAAGCAGCTTATAAAAAAGACCACAAAGATGTATTCAACTGATCTGATCTGACATATATTACATTTAATAACTATATTAGATTAGCAACATCCATTTTAAAGGAAAATGTGGCCCTGTTTACATGTTCACATGCTTCCGTTTACACTTGCACATATGCGTCTCCATTAGCCAGGTCAGAAATCTGATTGTCAATCTTGGTTTTCCCAGTCTACATGCAAATCTGTCCCACGCATGGCACCTGAGGATATTTGGTAACTGCCAAACACACTAGAAGATGAATATTGTGCACTTTGGCAGGTTAGTTACAACAATAACACTTTTTATAGCTAGCTTCCACAAAAGAACACAAACACATGGATCAATTGCATTAACGAACTAAAAGGGACCAATCTCGGAACCCATTGGCTCTCGGTCTGATGAAGATTTAGCCTCTGGGGACAACAGACAATATTTAGGGGGTTTTCGGCATTGCCATTGGATATTTAGGCCAAGACTTCCTCTTCTGTGCGCCGGTCATTGTTTTCAGTCCCATAAGCAACTTGAGATGCGAGAATGGAGTTGGAGTTAAGAGACAATGTCCTCTATAACAGATATCTGCATATGAATGCAGATAAATACATTAATAAAAAGCAAAAAAAAAAGCAAAACATCACCTCTTTTGCTATTCACACAGACTTTTTACCTGCATGCAACCAAAGCCATCTCAAACGTGATTGGTCAGTGCTACTCAAACTACAAATGGACTACAAACAAAAGCTTATGAATGAGTCTTAAGTCCAGTTCAGACCAAAGATTCGCAACGAGACGAAACCGTTTTAGAATGTTGCAGAGAAAAGTTGAAGCAGTCTGTCTCAGCTCAACCCAAGCTGGCTGATGGTGTCACCTGTGACTCAGCTGGTCAAGTCGCAGAGGCTAATTTTAGAGTGTCACGGACGTCACCTGTTTAAACAGTCAATAGCAAAGTCAGCTTGTAAAGTCAGCTACAAACTATAGAAATAATATGATCCATAATCCATTTCATGAGTTTTAAAAAGTGTTTAAAATGACCACCCGCGAGCACAGTATTTGGTCGAGCGAGCTAGAGAGTGACTGGAGAGAGGGAGTGCCTAGAACAAAGTGGTGAATCACAAAAATCAAACGTTTTCACCGATTCATCACTAGAAGTGCAACTGTACCAAGTATCTTACTATCACTGACGTTATTTACATTCATATTTAGATGCAGCAAATGATATATCCAGCTACAAAAAAGCCTGAAAGTCGAAAATTAGGATGGAAGTACAAAGAGTTGTTGCTATGGAGATAATTCACCGTCTCGTTGCATTGGTGTGAACTAGGGATGAAATCGGGCCCGATCACGTGGTTTCAGACTCGATCGGAATTGGACGTTACCTCCCGATCAGGACTCGGATATATATGTATATATATTCTCATTATTTTTTAACACATCTATAGTTATGCGGTGGCACAGAGTTAGACCCTTTTGACTCCACACAGAAACAGCAACGCGTGCGGCATGACATCACTTTGTTGCAGAGACGCTATTGGTTAAATGCCGGCAAAGTAGAACACGGAAGCAGCTTGAAGCGGAAAGCGCGAGTATGTCTGCGGTCTGGAGGTATTATAAAGTTGAATTATTATAGAAGTATCGGACCGGGACTCGGTATCGGTAGATACTCAAAATCAAATGACTCGGACTCGGACTCAAGGGCAAAAAAACCTGATCGGGACATCCCTAGTGTGAACTGTCAGGTTTTGGGGCATTGCAGACTGGCGTGTTGCAAGTAGCTGCACGTTTGGGCTTTTGGATCAGATGCATTCAGAGTACACCCTTATTATATCTGTTTAGAACGTGTCTTAAACCACCTCCCATCCCATGATGATTCCGTAATGAGACTATTGCACCCCTGGATGGCAGTTTTGAAGGTAAACGCTTTACAGGCCCATCTCCTCACCTTTACTTTACTCTGCATCACTGCCTCCTGCATGAAAATTGGCATTTAGATTAGATTACTGCTTGAAATAGCTGCATATGCATGCAATCCAGGGTTGCTAAAAAATTATTTGATCAGAAAGCACACTTGAGACCTTTGCTAGCAAGGGGGGTGATGCCAAGAAAGCAGAAGGGTTCTGAAGATACACCCCCAGGACCAAGATTTTCTTTGGTTGAATTCAGAGGGTGAGAGAGTGTCTTTCTACTTGTACTTGTGCTGTAAGAGTTTTTCTTAAATACTTGAAGACCTTACTTGATAAATGTGAATGTGACAAAGATCCCCGGCTATACCTGACATGCCCGGTGCATGTCATAGTAGCTCAGCCTATCCTACGAATTTAGTAACTCAGCCTAGTATGCTAGGAATTGGGTTGATCATGGACAATTTACATTTCACAATTTATATTAAATGCCAATATTTAGTGCAAGTACAGGAAAAATATATATGAAGTGGAAATAAGAGGTGTCTAGGTGGTAAATGTGAGTGTAGTGAGTCTGACTTTTACACAGGAGACCTTTAGGAGAACTGGAAGTGACATTTGTATTTTTACTAACTGTAGCCATGTTTCAATCTAAAGTTAAGTCTAGGATTGGTTTCCTATTCCGCAACAGGGCTTCCTTCACTAATGCTGTCAAACACGCTTTGGTGAAAATGACAATTTTACCAATTCTCGATTTCATTGATGTCATTTACAGAACTGCCTCAAACTCTCTCCTGAAAAAACTGGATGTTGTCTACCATAGTGCCATACGTTTTGTGACCAGAGCCCCCTGGTACCGCTTAACTCACTGGTACCAAGTCCTTGCTAGGTAAAGCCCCGCTGTACCTAAGCTCACTGGTCACAATAGCTTTACCCACCCGCAGCCTTCGCTCAAGCAGTTACATCTCCTTGGTCACCCCAAAAGCCCACACCTCCTTTGGCCGTCACTCCTTCCAGTTCTCAGCTGCAAATGACTTGAATGAACTACAAAAAAACCCTGAAACTCACAACCCTTATCCCACTAACCGCCTTCAAAGTATGTCTGTCTGAGCTCCTGTCCGATCACTGTACGTGCTAACTGTTTCCCATCTTTCGTTTTGCACACCCTTATTCCATTATCTCTGTCATGCCCCATTGCATAGTTGCACAGATGGACATTTTTACCTGCATTGCTATCATATCTGTTTACGCTCTTTTGCACTATTCATCTGCCCTGGTATGCTCAACTCTTCTTCCCACCTTTGTTGACACAGAATTTTTGTGCATCTACTGATCTATATCACTATCTAGACCACAATCTGCACTAACTGTTTTTTGACTCTTTACTACATCTCAACAGTGATATAGACTGTCTATTCATGTATATTGTGTTATTACCATATCACTTTCGCATATCCATCGACTTACTTACACCTCACTTTGTGCCGGCTTTGTAATGCCTACTTAATCTGCCTACCTGGTTAAATAAAGGTTAAATAAATAAATAAATAAATGGTTTCATTGTTGGCACGGTGTCAGACCTCTGGTATCATCTCCAGTGCAGCTGCAGTACCGTATATACTGCTGCTATGGGTTTTCTTTGCCCCAATAAGTTTTTATGTATTGTTATATGTTTTGCTCTAGAATTTTGAATACAAATATTTTATTCCAGAATGGAATGGCTTGTGAACATACTGTTGCCATGCCCAATGTTTGCATTGGATGTGAATGCCACTCAATCAGGGGTTTTGCAGAATTGTCCAATATCAATGCTCTTGTCTGGCAATAGGTTTGCACAGCTGCATGGCATTTGTCCCAGACAGGTGACTGGCCACCAGGATTCAGTCCATGTCGTTCTTTTTAGCGCACACCACAGCAAAAGAAGAAAAAGTGAAAGCTCTTTTCATTCTGTTTTCCTTCAAAGCATCACAGAATGCCCAGATTGACCTGACAGAATGAATGGGCATTGAAGTAAAAACCATTTAAAGATTCTCGTTGCCATTTGGAATAATCAGTTTTCTACATGCCCGAAGCAACTTAGCTAAATCAAGATGATTATTTTAACATTTTGGAGGGAATCGTGTTATATATATTATACCACATATATTACACCAAATAGAACCATCTCAGAAATGTATAACCAATTGCAGCACAGCCATGGCACGACTACCAAACTGCTGCAAGATAGCAGGGTAATGACACTTTTTATTGTTGAGATTTATTGTACTGGGGTAATATTTCTCAAAACAATTTATTCTGAAATGACCTAGCTCTGTTCAGTACAAAATGAGGGGGTACCGGACAAAGAAATGTCCATCAATATACACATAGCTATGGGCTTTTCATCTCATACGCAAGCAAACCACACAGCCTTCAAGGAAAATAACTGCTTTAGAGAGAAAAATGGAAAGAGAGAGATTACTGGTTTTCTCTCTCTTCCCAGCCTCTGTCATTTCCCATGACATGAGCTGTTTTAATGGGTTTTCTCATCTTTGTATGTGAGGTAATATGATATGTATTCACTGTGACTGGCACCACATGGGGCAGAGGACTGATGGAGAGGTTGCTCATGTGCAAACATAACATAGTTTTACCTGCAACAATCACAATACTCCAATCCTTCCTGTTCCTTGTTTCATTCATGGCTCGGTGTCAGACCTCAGGTATCATCTCCAGTGCAGCTGCAGTATTGTATATCCTGCTGCTATGGGTTGTCTTTGGCCCAATAAGTTTCTATGTATTATTGTATGTTTTGCTCTAGAATTTTGAATACAAATATTCTATTCCAGAATGGAATGGCTTGTTGCCACCTTAAAAAAAATAGGAGTAAATTATAAGAAAAAATGAATTGTGAAGTCAGATGTGCACATGATCAGAAAACTTAGGGCGCTTTCACACCTATAGTTTGGTGGGCTCAGTGCGATTCGGGGGTGAAGTTGCAACATTGTTGCATTTTTCATTTGGTTGGGTTTGCTTTCACACTGCACTTTGTCAAACACACCAAACACTGTAAACAAATATCATGCGATCGAAACGGTCGCTTGTTTATTGGACAGAATATCCGAAAATCGCCTATACTTCTGGTCCCAGAAATAAGAGCAACATGAAATTTATAACGTCTTGGGTTTTCTGGTTCTGCTTTAGTGTTTGTAATATTTAGAAGAAGGCGAACAATGAGCAGCTGACAGACAGCAAGTGAAGGAGAGAGAGATGATGTGTTGTCACAGACAACTGATGTGTGCTCACAATATGGATCTGAATGTTATCATCCCTTAAATCAGGGGTCTTCAGCGTTTTTTAGGCCAAGGACCCCTAGCTGAAAAAGAGAGGGAGCAGGGTCCCCATACTACAGATATTGTATAACATTTAGTTGCATATTAAACAATAACAATAACGTGTAGGGCGGCTTAAAGCCTTTACACATACCTTTTATAGTGCATACAATACCAAGCTTTTAAAAATAAAAATTGTTGGCACGTTCATGTATTTATACATCACGTTTTAATGATGAAATGTGGCACAGTGAATACTTAAGATTAACTGTATCTGTGGTTTACTACCTTACCTATAGGCAAGTAAGCCTATCATCAATGTTGTGTACAATATATTTTTTTTTATCTTTGCTAATAATGTGTTGGATTCATGTAATGCATATTTTCAGACATATATTCTTTTTTAAACAATTGATCAGTAATTTGGTGGCCCCTCCTGCAGCAACCCTAGGGATCCCGGACCCCCTGTTGAAGATCTCTGCCTTAAATCATATAGTAGTCCGTAAATTGTGTGCAAGGTTGAAATTGCAGGGTAGTAAATGCTTTGTTTTTGGTTCAATTCCTGTATTTGGGTCGGATCGCGTTCTCACCTGAAGTGAACCGAACTCTAGTTCACTTGGAAGCGTAACGAGACCAAGCTGTGAAAGCAACCTTATAAATCCATTAATGCCCCCAACTGGCTGAAAAATGGTAAATAGTTGACTTTCCAGCAACACATGACAGATAACTGGAAACAACGTGTGAGGTAAATGGTTAACATATAAATTGAATTATACAAAACGGTTTACCTATTCCCAATGGCTCTACTTAAAGGCAGGGAAAAAACCCTGACATCATAGGCTACATTTACGTTTTGGTTTTTAAGCAGAGTTTTTAGACTGCAACACAACACCGGAGATTCCAAACCAAAATGGGAAGTGTCTTCAAATCTTCAGTTTAGGGGTTCTGAAACGCCAGAGCTGTGTGAATGCGAGGTGTAAACGTAGAAAAAGATATTCGTTTTTAAACCAAAACGTAGCAATGTAAATGTAGCCATAGTCTCCCACTGGATCCGTGATCCCCCTCAAAGAACTTTTTCTTTTATGTGACTTTGTTCTTTTGATGAGGTCATTTGTACAACTGAGGATAATAATTTAGGAAAATTTGAAGTTGAGTTTTTATTAAGATTATTACCGCCCACCACCGGCTCTGTAATTTTTTTTCAATTACCTACAATGGCCCTAATACGTTGTCGTACTTTTATTATATAGGCTAAACCTTGAAAAAATACAGAGGTCTGGATCTCGGTGACTTCAATGGGGGGTTTGTGCGAACCTACGGTACAAAACAGATCTTGAAATTCAAGTTCAAAAGAACTCATGAAAGTTGAAAATGAAAGCTCATACAACTTCAAAGTAAACTGTTCATATTAAAGTCAAGTTCTTCTCTTGGAGGGAATGTGACAAGGCTGATGAGAGTACCAGTTCTAATGTCAGAGACCAGCCAGAGAGAATGAATATATTCTTCTTCATTATCTGGTCTCATGGTTTTTATCTTTGCTGAAATAACTGATTTAGAGGAATGACAGAAGTATTTACGTGGAGAAAATGTGTTATCTGCTGTCTATTGTAGACTCGGTATGCTCACAACACACTTATTTATATTTTATATATTTATATATTTAAAAGAAAAGCCTAATCAAATGAGCAGTTGCTGACATTGGCTGGCTGAGACAACATTTAATGAAGCTAAACATATCATCAAATCATTACATTTGTATGAACCAAGAGCCAACCAATATTAACTTTTCTTCTTCCATCTTTTGGCTGCTGGCTGATTTTAATTAGCTCATCTCTGACCATGTTACTGTATGGAGACTTTAATGTCTGTTTCTTGGGGGGTGAAAGAGGCTTGGGGCAAAGGAGGATAAGAGAAATACATTCTGATTCACTCAATTTGATGAAGGCATAATTGAGTCCATTCAAGGGTTTTAGGTGGCTCAGATATGACCGCGATGCTTGCGCACGCCTGTGTAATATCACATTAGCCTGAGAGAGCTGGGAGAGCAGCCACTGCTGCTCGTGCCTCAGACAGGCAGGGTGAATTAGCATTTGCATAATAATAATGCTTAGCTTTTGTTGACCTGCACTGAAGACTAAATGTGTGGGGTTTAGCACATCAGCACAACTCAGTGTTGTGCATATTTGCAAGTCTTTTCTGTGTTTTTTTTTAGAAGAATAGAGAACATTTTACCCCACCAGAGCTGGATATGTTTCCTTGGTATCATCCCACAAGAACCACCATCAAGAAAATCATCAAGATAAAAGCAAGCAAGCAATAACATAACAAAAGCATAGTTCAAATATTCCTATTCTTCTTGTAATTATGCAAATGATCACTTATAGATACTGCATACAGAAATAATTGCACTAACTTAATTGGTTGACTTAAAGGGGTGATAGAATGCAAAACTGAGTTTACCTTGTCATAGCTGAATAACGACACTTCGTTGGGTAAAATAGGCATACCGGTTCTATACCTCAAAGTCCCATTGACACCTCTTTCCTATGCAAATCTCACAATTTGAAACTGTCACTGAAAACGGGCGAATCCCAACGAAGCTAATAGTTGACGTCAACTCGGTGGCTGTACCTTAATTGGCTCTGGTCTGTACCTTTGTCACACCCCAAAATGTACATACAGACCAGTGGTCTGAGACCAGCTGGTGTTCTGAATGTAGGTCGCATAGATCTCACACACTAGTTTAGCTGCGTACTTTCACAGGAATTGGAAAGAAGAAAGTTTGGAAGTTTTTCAAGGATATTGAAAATTAACCACAGTCGTAAATGCAGTGTTCCAGGCTGTACAACGGAATACTGGCCCATGTGTGTACATGTACACACAGAGAAAAGTGTTTAGAACGAGTACATATCGGACAATGGAGCGGGACTTGTGGATCTAATGCGGCGGCGCAGAGGACTTGCAATGGGCGGTGTGCTGCTGGAGCTTTTGCTGCTGCTGCTGCTGCTGCTGCTGCTGCTGCTGTTGTGGAGCTGCCTGCCGGCGGCGGTTCACAATACGTTGACTTTTTTTTTGTTCCCTACATAGATCCTCGGGGAACAAGGGGCTGTGGAACCACCAGGACAAGACATGATAAGAACGTAGTGGTTACAACTCTGTCTGTGTGCCTGTGGGCTTCACTCTCCGCTAAATGTCCCCGCGCTGAGACACTGAACTAGCTGGAAGTGGAGGTTTTTTATGTCCCAAGGGTAATGTTACAACAACACTAGTGGTTGTAATGAAAATGTCGAAACTTTGCATTGGTGTGTGTGTGCACGCGCGACACACTGGAGGATGACTAAACTGTAACTAAACTGTCTCTGGTGCTTTGTACAGTAACATTAGTTGATGAGTTTATGTGTCGGAGCAGAAATGAAGTTTGAAGCCAGCCAGGGAGATTTTCTCGGGCCTTGGCTGCTCCAGCCATTCCTGCTCTGGTGGCGCCGCTGCCCGCCGCCGCTGCCCGCCGCCGCTGCCCGCCGCCGCTGCCCGCCGCTGCCCGCCGCTGCTGCGCCCGGCTGCACATTTGGAAGTCTATCGGTAACGTTAACAGACAGTGTGTGAGTCTAATGATGGAAATGCCAAAAAAGAAAAGGAAAAGGTGGTGCTCATGCACTCCCGTCTCATGCCTCCCGTCTCATGCACTCCCGTCTCATGCCTCCCGTCTCATGCCTCCCGTCTCATGCCTCCCGTCTCATGCCTGGGCTCCAGGCTGCAGCCATACCCGACTCTGTTGCTGTGCTGTGTGTGTTTTGTTTGGGTTGCATTAGGGCGCAATGATCAGCACCCGGGCCATTTTCAGCCCAACCGATGTTACATACCCTATTCGGAGACCTTAAGGAACAGTGTGAAATACCCTATATAATCATTCTATCACCCCTTTAAACACTATAGGTTGAACTATCATTTACTTATGGTATAAACCTACATTTTTAGTAAATAACTTTACAGTAACCTACAGTTTAAAAAGGGGAAAAGAGGATCAAGCTGTCACACACTGAGAAGGCCAACTCAAAAGCAGAAAAAAAGGCCATCAAGCAGATTTACAGTTGGCAGCATGAGGTCAGTTCAAAACATGCAAACAATTCAAAGAGAGCTAGGCAGAGGCAAAGGTCTAAGAGCAAACCAAGGTATTACAAAGAAAATACATGCAGGGAAAAAGGGCAGGTAAATATATATATACTATGAGGCTTATAGGTAATAAGAGGTAGAGACAGAATTCGGCCCGAGCCCGACAAGTACATTTTGATTGACAGCTTTTTAAAAGCCTGAACCCGTTTACAGCCCAACATTATTCAAATGTGCGCACGCACACAGCTCTTTTGCCTTTTGTCAAGAATGAGTCATTTATAAAAAATGTAACATCATTTATTCATGACTACCGTAGGACCATGGAGCCGGAAGTTGCAACAAAGAAATAAAATAAGTCCTCCAGAGGCCAGCCTCCGTTTCACCTCCTCAGCATCCATTTTCGCGACAATTGAAATTAATCACCTGACTGCTCATTTACCGCGCAACCCGGAGCGCAAGCCCGAGCTGGCCTGAGCCCGTGTACAATGATAGAAATGAACCCGGCCAAAACACGACCGAACCCGACCGAACCCATCGGGTTCGGGCAAAGATCTTCAGCTCTAATAAGAGGTGTGTACACCTGGGCTGTCAAAAAGTCAAGCAGGAACAAATTCGAACTAACAGGGGATGTGTTCAAATTAGGTCAAATGCAATCCATATATGTAAAGCCAGTCATGTCCATCTGTCAGTGGTAAGAGATGATCACATTGTGTTTTGTTTAAACAACCTTAAATTTGTTCAGAAAGGGTAATTTATCTTTATTAAGATTTTTATCATTTTTGTAGACATCGATGAACTCATCTGTCGATCACATGTTACAATCACATATTCAATTAATATATGATTTCAATATGTAATAATAATACAAAAAAAATCAAGTTCCAAGAGGGGACTTCAAAAAAAGATCTTGACGAGCTGTTAACATTTGTTGGAAATGTTACTGAATTGACCAACATCCAATATCCTCTTTAGGTATCTTCATCCTTCGTTATATATTTACAGTATATTACTTTCTATGTTGCTTATACATCATTTGCACACAAGCAATTTTAAAATCAACCTCTAACTTTTGCTGCTAGTAGCAAAGAGACTTCATTGCCTCTTAAGGAAGTAACAGGCTATAAATATCTCATCATATTTAGAAGATGTAATGGTATGCATCACCATGGGAAAATCCCTATATAGTACAACTTTCTAGTAGAGGCAATGGGGAAAATACTAAACATCCTTCTTTACAAATATGTGTCACTCCCCTTGTGATGAAACTGGATGTTTGCCTCGGCTTGCTAAAAGGGACTCTCTTCTGAATCTCTCTATGAGTGCATGAAAAAGCTTTTCAATACATGCACAGACCTTAATGAAAGATGGCATCTGTATCAGCACAGACGATTTTGCACGGTTGCGATTGAATATGTGTGCACAAAATCCCACTGTTTAAATTTTTGATTATTGTTTTAGATAAAGAAAGATCTGCCATTTATGTGGGAATTGGTGAAATAATTATTGGTAACAGCTCAATTTATACCCATTTATCACTGACATTCTAACACAGATAACTTAATTACACAGATAGTGTCTGCAGGACCATGATTTTAAATTTTCACACTGTAAAAAGTATTAGTACATATATATTTTTAAAATATCCAATCTGTAAGTCACACATTTACAGGATGACACCCAAAGACCTCATACAGTAGATGACTTTGAAGAACAAGCTCACATTAGAGTCTCGAAGGTCAAACAGGCTACATCTGACAGGAACAACAGATTGATGCAGCTCATTATTGTATCTATACCTACAGTATATTATACAGAAACCATGTTTGGGTCAGAAGTTTACAAATTGAGACTGCTGTTTCCAGATGTTTGGGTATTGCTGACAGAAGGTAACATACAAGCCAACATGGTACAAGAGTCTCACAATCATTCGGCGATGCAGCTCCAACAGCCTTTGTAGATAGAGTCAAGATGCTAGATGTTACTCCACTTGTAAAAAACTGGCACGTTTACTGCGGTTGGACTGGTTGTCTCCTGCTGCTACTGTCCTCCCCCTGAAAAACGCCCACATAAGTTGTTTGTTCAAGCATCAATTACGAGTTATCTTTACATTTAAAGTGACGGCGCCCTCTAGTGGCCGTAGTTATGCCCGGAGCAAGACAGGAAGTAAGGTGACGGAGTATAAGCGCCAAATCTCCATAAAACGAGGCAGGTTGTGGTGGTGTATGGGTCAAACAAACACAGGACTTTCACACAGGACGCATTTCCTGCCACTGCTAGGGGCGCTAATTTATGAAATGCTCTTGTTGGCTTCTATTCAAAGATAAGACTGGCGTTGGCTGATATGTCACTTTACTTCTTCAATTTACTTTGAATTTTTTAATTTCATTTTCAAAAAGGCTATTTAATTTACTTGTATTTAATAACCGATTCACTGCACATTCAGTCATACAAGCTGCAGTATTTTCTCTTTTTCAGTGCATCTGTTTTCAGTTTTATGTGTTTCATCTCATCTGGCCTCGCTCTCTTTGTTTCAGCACTAATGGCATACATTAGCTACCCTGACAAAGCAAGATATTCAGTTCTTTCATATTGTAAAGAACATTAAAATGCTAATCAGAATGCCTATTCACCACTCAGAGCACTGTAGTTGTACCTTTTATCTGTAAAAAAAAAAACAAAAAACAAAAAACACTCCAAGGTTGCAAGCAAACTTGTAACATACAGTTTAAATATTAAAAACGTGGAGTGGGTGAGCTCCCAAAGCTGGTGTGATACAGTGTGTTCTACTATTCTACAGATATACTGCATTAGTGGTGTAATATTGAGTAAAAGTTGAGAATAGGTTATTTCTTAATAAATGATATTCCTGTATCATTTATTAAGAAATAACGGTAACTAGGAAACGGTAACTAGGTTAGCTAACTAAATTCTTGCTTCAGTCTCTTGAAAATGGATGGCATCTTTTCCAGTGTGAAGACAAATCATTTTTATTTGCCTTGACACCACATTCCTCTCACTTATTTTTAGTGTATGCTCTGGTAACGACAGCAACCTTCGCAATGAGCTGAGAGTCACGTTGAGCGAGCTTTGCCCTCATTAGCAGCTTGCACTCGCTGTCTGCTGGTCGTCTCACGACGAGGAAGACGCAACCTCCGAGGCGGCTCGGGTGAGAGTGTCCCTGCATGCTTCCTCTGTCCCCAACCTCGCCCTTGTCCCTTCCTCTGAAGCCTGAGCAGGGACAAAAATGTCAGCAACACAAGATGCTAGACAGGCCTTCACCATCTCTATGGGTTCTGGGTCCTATTTTCTGCTCATTAGGAGGTATAACAAGATTTGCCCCTTCTACCCAAATCCAATAAAGGCTGTGATGATAGCCTCAGTGACCTTAAGGCTCCTAATGAATCTGACAAGACAGCATTCCTGCCTCCCCTCTCTCTGTGTGTGTCCGACAGTATTTGTCGATGTTGTTGTACATCCTGCTATAGCTTCCTGCAATATATCGGAGTGATCTGCTGATGTGAATAAGGTGAGTTAGAGCTGAATAAAACATTATCGATAACCTATACAGGTTTTCATTAAACCAACTGCCAGCCAAATTTCTCTTGACTCTCGAAGGACTGCTACGTGGCTGACTGTGGTGGCATTATCGCTAGTCTATACAGATGATGGTTAATTTACGGAATAGTTCCGGTGCCGCTGGAAATTCCGCCAGATTTCCCTAAATTTCCCTAATGTTTCATTTCTTATACTGCACTGTAACTTTTATTCTCGTATTTTATCTGTTTTAAATTTTTTAATCTGTTTTCATGTAAAGCACTTTGAATTGCCCTGTTGCTGAAATGTGCTAAACAAATAAAGCTGCCTTGCCTTGCCTTGCCTAATTTTCTGCTTTCTTTGAGTTAACTTTAAACTCGGATTGAGCAACAATAACCGGGACCTCTGAGTGACGTTACAGGCTGAAAATGTCAAGTTTTAAGGAAAATGTGGGTTGTGCAACAAGGCAGGCCTGCTTGGTTTGTTCGGGGAATGATTGTAAAGATTTACAAAGAATATATTTTCGGCATTTACTCTCTAACTGGGACGTTTTGGGAGCGATTGGCTGGGATTTGCTATGGACAAAATAGACATGGCGATACACTGGTAAGTGTGCAAATGAGGTTTAACCATGTATCCAGCTAATGTATATAGCTCACGTTACTGTATTGTGTAAACAGTTAACTTCCTTCAATAAAAAACAAGTTCCTTCCCAAGACCATTTTGAAGATCCACGCTCGCTGTGTCTGGAGCTTAGTGCCGCCGAGGACGATTGTGATTGGTATAAAGAAATCACAATAAACCAGAGAACGTTTTTCTCATATCCAGGAATGTTGTGTGGAAGGGCCACACCTTCCTCCGCAGAGCTGTGGACATAGGTCTGGCAATGTGAGATTACTATCGCTAACAAGCTAATCTGCTGGCGCGTTTATAGCTGCCTGGCCACCATCATTTTTTGTTTTAAAAATGTTACAATGTACATATTTCAATAGAAATTGATTATTGAAAATGACATTTATCACATTGGCAGGGATTACATTAGAATCACAGGGATAAGCTGCTTTGTCAAAAACAAAGAGAGGTGTAAAAAACTGAAGAATACGGAAGGTTCATTAACTTTAAATTATTTTTGCGCCAATAAATAATTTTCTGTAG
The DNA here is from genome assembly GCF_008315115.2 of Sander lucioperca. NCBI lineage: Eukaryota > Metazoa > Chordata > Actinopteri > Perciformes > Percidae > Sander > Sander lucioperca. The sequence continues at coordinate 43,975,810 of NC_050173.1, read as the reverse complement.
TTTTTACATATCTCATTTTCCAATGACAATTGTCTTGTTCACTGATTCCCCTCTAATAGCAAGTAGAAAAGCAAGCAAACGTACAGAAAAGTAGTCCAAAACCCATGCGTATCTGTGATTTTGATATTCTGTGGCTTCATCTTGTCTACCTAAATGTCAAGATGAAGTTGTTCATTTCCAGCTTTGAATTTTTCTTGTAAATTGAAAACGTGTTAATAGAAAACTACTGTTTTTCATCCTTGTTCAGTGTTTTTGATCAGACCCTTGCTTATTATTCAGGCTTGACATCATTTGGTTAAAATGATGTGCCCATTTACTGTCTGCACATTGTGTTTCTGGCACAGTCTTCCATTTTGTCGAGCAGATGTTCCTGCCTGGATGTTTTGCATCATGAGATGGGTCTAACAAATGCAAGGAGGAAGAAAGCAGAGCCAGAGTGTACGGAATTATCAGCATCTGCGAGGTGATGCTGTAAGTGCTGCACTCTTCATCAGATGTCTGCACTCCAAATGTCAAGCTCGCAGGTGTAAATGTATTCACACACCTTTAGAACATAATGCACTGTCCAATTCTATTATGTTCTTCATACTTTGGATTCTGACCAAGGACAAAGATGTGTATTTTACCGCTCTATTTAAGGGTTGCAAATGATGGTGTTGACATGTTTGTCTATTAAATGTTGCATTAGGCTGCATTCATGTCCACAAACCAGCAACTGAAGTCCATGGTTTAGAAACTTTTAACAACTCAACATTTTAGAAAGTCGGTGATGACTTTAAGAACTTTACTTTTATTAACTAAGTTTAGACATTTCCCTCAAACTTTATAATAGAGATAAGCTATTCAACACCTGTGACTTTCCCTGGCACACGTGTGGCCCACACAAGTTCCTCGAAAGGCCGCCCAAGCTGCCGTTAAATATTAATCATTTCTATTAATGCAATATGAGGGCATAGCGTGCAAACAAAGGCAAACCTCCGCTGTGTTCCAGATTGATTATTTTAATTAAACTGGCTTGGGGACAAAGGCACCTCCATGCATCATGGGGTAACTGGTTATTTGTCATCCGAGGTGAAAGCTTTTTCAGGGGCTGCATTGTGAAAGGAGATCTCTTTTAAGGTTCTGAAACTGATACCAAGATTTTTTACAAGCTGTCCTGTTATATTTTTTTACCACCTGAAGTTGAGAGTCTGGAAGTCTGGAAGATTTTACGTGTTTGGTTTGTGTTTAATTTCAGTTCAATTTACCGTGGCTACTAATCCTCTAAAAGCACATTTAAAAAGTTTATATAAAAAGTTTATATAATGTTTGCTAGTTTGGCCTTTTTCATGTACGCCAGGACTATTTCTGTCCTCTTCAACCCCGATCAAACATTTTACTTTTACCAGCAGTGGCTCCATATCCTGCTGAGATTGACTGCAGTGCAGCGACAGCCTCTTTGGCTTCCCACTGGCATGCATGAGGAGTGGAGGATTTTTTTCCTGCAATCAACAAGGTTAAAAACCTCCTCAGAGCACTGATCCCAGGTCTGATTGCCTTTTATCATCTGCAGCCTACTTTTGGGAGAGCCACCAGGTGAGAAATTATTTCCATGAGATTCTCAGACTTGTAAAAGCTGAAGAGACCGAATAAATGGCACAGTTTAAAGTTTATCACATACAATCCCACGCGCAGCAGCCTCTTATTTCTAATGCTATGGAACCTTTAGTGAACCATTTTATAATGAATTGAAAATAGAAGTTGCAGTCCAAAGGATTTTGCAGGATACATACTAATATGAATTTATTTATATTATTTATTTATATTGTGGCTAGTTTTAACTCTACAGTTTTTTTTTTTGTCATTGTCATTGTTTTGGTTCATCATCATGTACTATTATGCTTTTTCTTTGCTTCCTATTTGTTCTTTTTATCTTCCTGTTTTAGTGAACTTCCTCAGAAAATTAAGCCACGGCATCTAATGAAAATATGCTTGGAAATTACCATTATAGCATACCATTCCAGATACATACCGGGCCAGGAGGAAACAATGTGATTCTGCGAAGAAAACTCAGTAGGCTATATTTTTACTGTAATTAACTTGCTGCAATCTGTCTCTGCAGCATTTTTCTTCATTACTTCCTGTCACGCCCTCAACAACAGGAGGAGCTAGGAACTGAACAGCCAACCCTGTCATGGAGTCAGTGGACGACCTGCTCTATCTCCGGAGCATCCTGCACTATCGTTTTTAGCCTTCTGTCACCTTGACACCAACACATCCTGATACCTTAACAATTTTATAGGTTGATTTCCATAGACTCCTAAATAGACACATATTATTGTTCTATTTACTGCCGCATGGTGGCGGTTTAATCGTGTGACTGTAATCATGTGATGGTTCTATTTAAGGTAATGGGCGCAGTTTTAACAGGTAGTAGTCTCGCATTGCCAGACCTTCCTCCACTGCGCTGCGGAGGAAGGTCTGGCTAGTCCACACAGCATTCCGGGATGGGAGAAAAACATACTCTCGTTTATTGGCATTTCTTCAAACCAATCACAATCGTCTTGGCCAGTGCTAAGCTCCTAGCGGAGCCACAGTGCCTCTGCAAAATAGACTCTGGAAGGAACTTGTTTTGGTGGAACAAAAGATACGTTCAAAAGTTGTTTTAGTCGTGCAACAGAAAACTCAGATTGGACAGATAGTCTAGGTAGCTGTCTGGATTTACCCTGCAGAGATCTGAGGAGCAGTTAACCATAGTCCTCAGAAATCCACCGGAGTTTAAAATTACAACACAATGAAAGTGGAAGGTAATGGACATCTGGAAGTGGAATGTCGTGGATATAGACTAGAGAGGTAGTAAACGTGAAACGGAACTAGTTAAGTTTAGGCAACAAAAATACTTAGGGTAAGTATACCATCAGAGAAACATGGGTTATTTGAAAATGGCAGTTGACCTAAACCCTGGTTTGTTGTGTGTTTGTTTGACCCATCCATCACCCCAACTTGCCTCCTTGGTGCTCCTATACTTTGCCACCTCACTTCCTCCTTTCCTCTCACGATAATTACTACATGAATGGACGAATTGATAATTTACTGCACTAAGAACTGATATCAACGACTGACAACAATTCCTCCCATATCACCAGCCCAATTCTGTGGAAGCTCCCTGCAGAAACTATTCTGATGCAGCCCACAATAACTGAAGACTCGCTCCAACAAAAGCTCCAACAAAAGGACCCATTCAGAGACTCCCACAAGAGCATTGGATTTTTACCTAACTCTCTCTTTCACTTCAGGAGCCAATTACACACCCCTCATACACTTCTAATAAACCTCGTGCCACACACCACGCTCAACACTGAAGGGCAAAACTATTTTTTTTTATTATCAAATGCCTCTCAAGTCTGTGGCTGTTACCAGGTAGAGGAGAGGAACGGAGTGAGGGGGATTCTCCTAGTGGCCATAGAGATATCAATATAATTGTGTACTTGTTCTCTTGTTTCAGAGCTGGTCTCAATAAAGTTTGTGAAAATGGCTTAAGATAACACACTTTGTAAGTGAGAGAAATACTTTACCACTAATAAAGAAGGCGGAGAGGGAGAACTAGAAAGTAGTTTAAAAATAAATCTTAACAGCACAGAGGAAAGCACATTTCTCTTTAATGGTGGAGAGATGTGATCACAGGATGGGAATGGACTACTGTTACATTTTTACTCTGTGTGTCCAAGTGCCATTATTTAACCTCCTAAACCCCAAGGACATGCCAGTGGGGTTCACTCATTACAAACTCATACTGTGCAGCCAAGATTGTTCAAAGTCTAGAGAGAACCCAAAGTTTCAAATATGTCAGGCTGAAAGTTGGGGAACTGTGTTTAAAATGGTCCACAAGAGATTTTCATTTGTAACAAGCCATATAAGCGAAGCCATAAATAACATGCATGTTTTGCATGTCTTGTTAGCTTGTTTTTTTCACCTTCATGGACCATTACATTACCTATTTTTGAATTGAAGATATTTTTAAGCCCTTAATTAACTTCTGCTCTCCATCCCTCAAAACAAAATGAATTAAACGGAAGTTTGAAGAAATATGATAAATCATTTGTAAATTAAATTATCAAATATAGCAAAAATAATAATTTATCTTCCATGGTCACTACTCAAAACACAGCAGGCTAACAAGAGTAAGGTAGGGATATTTAATTTATGCCTTCTTTAGTCAAATCATTTTGCATATAATTTTTAAATACTGGTAATTTTCAAAGAAGGTTGCCTGTCAGCATTATACATAATATATAAATACACTTTGATCACTGTGATGTTGTATCCTCTGACTTCAGCTGACACTTTCCCTCCCTGTCATGATGCATCACCACATGTGTCTGTCAGTTCAACACTGAACCCATTCAACATCATAACCACGATTCATTTCAGCAGCCCATTTCCTTGCATAGGACATTATTACACATGATTCATTTCCTCATCATTAGGAGCTTTGGCTGTGTCGCTGAGAAAAAAAAAAGATTGATAATGCAAAAAAAAATTAACAATACGTATTACTGAGATCATCCTATACATATCTATTGTGATTTCATAGCGGAATCAATGGTAATTTCGCCAATGTGCAACACTGTGCTCCCTTGTCTGACCCTGGAATAATAATGGCATATGAGGGGGGGAAATTTGTGAACATTGAACATGATAGATGAAGTGCAGGTAACAGAAAAAGGTGCTTTCTGTGTCACTGAGCTTCTTTGCTCAAGCTGACCTCAGAAGAGGTTCAGATCAGGATACATTTGTTTAGCAAGTATAACATGAAGGAGGCGTTTAGAATAAAACAGAGTGAGAAGTATACATAGCAGGAAGCCACAGAACAGTTCTGAAAAACCTATAGAGAAAAACGGAAGATGCTCTGCCCACAAAACCAGTGGAGACCAGTCTGAGGGGGCTGTGTCCTCAAGTGTGTCCCAATCTACCATGATGTGAGGCATCTTTATAGGGATAAATGAGTATTTCCTGCCAGATATCAAAACTGAAAGGCCTACACACCAATGTTACACCTATGCAGATGATGTGCTTTATTGCATAGCACTGATAGTTCAAAAGTTATAGTGGTGCAGCTCCTGTTATTCCCACAGTTCTCACTTTTCAACACAGTTTACATCAACAGGTTCACAATCGTTGCCCCTCTCACACCAACCCTGGCTCCTAAAAATGACATTCTTACAATTGAACTGCAATCTAAATTAAGTTAAGTTAAGTTAAGTTAATTAATTTCTCCCAGACGTTTGTTTCAATATGTCGTTGTACCAGCGACAGGCGGACATTTTACAATGGTTGCAGTTTTAAAACATGTGGTTAAGGTTGTGAATTCAAACAAAAACATTGATTTTTGATACAGCAAAGCTTTCTGCACAAATCTCAGCAATACAGGAGTTGAGTGCGAGCGGTCAGTCACTGGACACTTTGTGAAAAACAGCTGACTGTGATTGGCTGATTGGACATCACTATTCTCTGGCAGTTCCTCTTTTTTGGTTGTTGATGTGTCAAAATCTTCAGCCTTTCTTACAGTTTGAGCTTCTCCGTCACACAGCTTTTCAAGAAATGTTTTTCAGCTCCCAGCATCAAATCAAAAGACATTTTCTCCCCGTTTTGGTGCATGGACTTTGGTATGTCACATGATTCTAAACATAGATTCATCTAACAAGGTCTAATCAGCCAAAACAACTGAAAACACCTGTGTGGGTGTGCAGGGCCTTGAAAATGATGAGTGGCAACAATATCTTTAACTTCACTAAAACAAGTCCAGTGGATTATCTTGTTGTTGTTTTTTTTCTGGTGTTAAACTCTTTTACATGGATCAGTACTCGAGTTGCATAGAAAAAAAGCAGAAACCGATTAAATGAAACTGTGAAAATGTAAAAGTCCTCCCTGCCAGTACAAACGTATTATAGGTTGTTGAGTAGTTCTGTCTTATGAGAGCTTTTATCATCATGCAGTAGGTATAAATATATCAGACACCAAACGGGGGTAATGTAATGGTCTGTGACAAATGCTCAGAGTTTAGATTGCAGCTGCTACAATCAGAAAGAAAATACCACCTGATATGCTTATGTTGTATGGCAACATTAGACGGCTGTTTTGGGGCCTACAACACATTGCTATGAAGCATTGGCAAATACCTCAGTATTGCTGCCTCCAATGGTAATATATTTTTTGCAGAATGTTGGAATGACTAAAAGTCACACCTTAAGATCCGGTATTAAATAAGGTGAGAGACCTCAGGATGTAGTTTCAGTCCCACTGCCGTAATCAAGCTGAAAATGACCCTGCTGTGGACAAATCATCCGATCCCATTGAAATGAAGGGGCATGTACCGATTCATTGCAAAGGAACTGTGAGCACATTTGTCTCTCTTTCTGTAGCTTTCCTTTTGGCTATAGTGAGCTGTCAGACTTTAGATGTGATGGAGACATTTTTAGAGTCGATTCCAACTCTGATTCCAATTGCTTGAGTTGCTGAGGTTAACTTATTGACTTCTGCCACCAAAAGGTTAAGCTGCTGTAGCTCTCTAGTAAGGGTAACCTAAAACTAGCTTGTGTAAATTCAAGAAACCTGATAATACTGCAGGAAATAGTAATACATTTGATGTTTGCAGGCTTCTTCTCCATATCGTTAATCCATCCTCTCTCTGCAGGCTGTATACCCACATGGCCACCTCGGCATCTGGGACTCAACTGTTAAGCCACCAGCCACAAGAATTTGGGACTACTATTTCTATTCTGATCTTCCTGGCTTCGTACTTCATCCTCCACTATAAATATGAAAGGTCAGAGAGACATTTGATTCTGCTGAGCTGGAGGATATAGCACCTAACCATGGATTAGATTGTTTTCTGAAAACTGGGATGTCTGTATTGCAACGAGGCCTTTGGGTGGCATATGATTGCCCAGGTGAACAATTTGGTTTTATTATGGAAGAAAAAAAACATCCAAAACTTCAAGGCAGCACTTAATGGTGAGCAATTTAATAATGCAAGCTCAGTCAATGTGAATGCATACTAATAAAGCTTCAATTACTCAAGGTTTCCACATAATAAAAAGCAACAACACCAAAGGGACCAACATAGCAATGGTTATGGTAATTATTATCTTTGGTGTTTCAGGAAGTTGGAAGTTTTCTTGACTTTAGTGGGGGATTCTGTAACTTGCAGCTCCATGTGATTGTTTGATTTTCTATTGATTTTTTTTTATCTGCTGAGCATTGTTTATGTGTGTGTAGTTTAAGTAACAATATTATGGGCGCCCGGATAGCTCGGTTGATGGAGTGGGCGCCCATGTATGGAGGTTTGCTCCTCGACGCAGCGGGCCCGGGTTCGACTCCGACCTGTGGCCCTTTGCTGCATGTCATTCCCCCTCTCTCTCTCCCCTTTCATTTCTTCAGCAGTCCTGTCATTAAAGGCCTAAAAATGCCCAAAAACATAATCTAAAAAAAAAAAAAAAAAAAAAAAAAAAGTAACAATATTATAAGGACAAAACCTGTCCCCACAGTCACATCATTATCAGCACCTATCTGGGGATTAACATTAGGTCCCCACAAGGTTATCCATCTATATTCTCTGGGGAAATCTTTGTGCTGAGCACAGATCAGCAAACGCACAGGGGAATAAATGCAATACGTCAATGGCTTCCTGCAGGCTTCCCAAGTTGGTTTACAGGTCACCTTGCCACTTAAACGCACACCTCAGCTTGTGCAGGTCAGTCGTGTGTGTGTGTGTGTGTGTGTGTGTGGGGGGGGGAGACAAGACACAGCGAGAAAACATGAGAATATAGTACATTAGAGTGGGCCTGATTTGAATTAACAAGACGTCAGGGGAGTATGTGTGTGTGAGAGAGGGGATGATGGCATGTGCTCTTGTGCTCGATCCTTTCAACAAAAGTGTGCCCAGGAGGAAGTGAGGTTTTGATTTTGTTGCTCTTTCAAAATTATTTGAAAGAATTACCTCTTTGTCAGAAAACCTGCTTCACCGAACCAGACAAAAGTTTTTGCCCATTGGCAATGCAAAACAAGCAACGACAGAAATGGCTTTTAAAAAAAATCACTAAATGTGAGTTACAATTGATCTCAGTTTCTGATCAATAGTCATCTCAGGGGCTGATGGAGGCTTGTGGGTGGACGCAAATGACCTCTGCTTTGGCCATAGCCACCCTGGGCGGACCCTGTAGCAACAGCAATACTGTAGTTTGACAGCTGATGCTTAGAGCTGAATGGAGAGCACATTCAAATAAAACATCTGTATCAGCTATAATAGGAGCATTTTAAAGATTGTTTTGAAAAACATACCTTATCACAAGATCTATGTACTATACCTGTTTTTTCTGAGGCTTTCAGCCACATTTCATGTCTTTCAAGCCTCATTTAGCATATTCTTACTTACTGCATATAAAATAAACTGCAATCTGAACTGGAGTTTGAATGACCAGAAAAAGGAGTGCAATACATCAACGGTAATAATTATGCAACTGTTTGCATTCTCTAAAAAATTATATAAAATTTCAAGACAAAGAAAGAATAAATAAATATCAATTGACAAAAACAGACAACGTGTATGAAAGCTGCACTCAGCAAGTCTGTGCAAAAATGAAAAGTTCAAGGACTTCCAGAAATCCTGTAAGGTGACATCAGCAAGTCATGCACAATGTGCTCGTGTTAATCTGCCCAGCTGGTCTTTGATGCTTCATGTGAAAAGAAACCAAAGGGACGTGAAGAAGGAAGGGAAAGATTTAGGATTGGTGAATCCAGCTCTTCTCTGGACCGGCAATATTTAGACATTTTACAATATAGTTTGTTCTTAGGTTTCACTTCACGTCCTTACAATTGAAGTGAAGAAATAAATACATTTATGACTGCATGTGCAAGAATGTGCACTCATATTCAAACCACACACGAGTGTTAACCTACTGCATCCCGTCTTTGCTGCAGTCCTGCTTTTTTTTTTTTTTTAAAGAATAAGACGGGTGTATTTAGTAAAAGTTAATTGCCCTGTGCTGCTTAAAACTTAAAAGCAATAGCTCAATGCAGGTAATGCCCTTTGTTTTTCTTACATCATTTTATACTGACAGGGATAAGTGAACTCAGAAGCTTAGCAGCTACACTCAAGCTTCATGTATGTGCAGTTGCACACATAAAAACGAGCAAATAAATGTTTGAATTGACTTAACTTTATCTTGCCTGAGCCACAGTATTTGGGGAAAATACATTGGTGGGGAAATTGAGGAAGCCTAATTACGTGAGTTTGGCACGATGTTCAACACCAATATTCCTCAAATGAATGGGTAAAATGAAATGAGGGGATTAAAATTCTCTACATGCAGCCTAATTCCAGGAAACATGTCAAGTCCCTGTTACACAGCTGAATAGTGAAGGACCTCAAATTGGCACGATTTTACATATAAATCATGCAACCAAAGAACATCAGTGAATGGTGAATCGGATGCTAAATGAGTTACAGCTCAAAGAGTGTAGGATGTGAAATTTCAGTGTCACAGCTTTGCATACATTTGCAAAGCACATCTATCAGGAAAAAGTTTGGTACTGTTTTATGTTTGGTATCACTGAAATGATCAGCCTAACATGTTAAATCCTCCCTGCAAACCAGCTCAAAGTTATATTATATATACTAGGTTCAAGCTTACAGTATCCCTTATGGCATGTCCCCCTTTCTTTTCCATTTGTTGTAATGCAGCAGCCATAACAATGGTGTGCTGTGTTTGAGTTGTGATATAACTCTTAACTGTAACTGGTCGATCCAGAATATGTAGAATGGGTGACAGTGTCTTAAAGTATGGATGAATCTATCTCCGCAAGCTCTCAGATCTGGAGCTGGATTAAGAGTGCAGACAGATTTGAGGGTGCTGGGACCCATTTCAATATAGAGCCGACAGAGGTCAAAGAAATGTCTCTCCCTTTGAGTAGAGCTTGCACCGATCTCATTGAACACATCCAGTATTTGAGCTAAGCCAGGCTAGGTTCCATAAAAACTGCACAGACCAAAAAAATAGCATTTTAAATGGAATCAGCAAAGAAAATAATTAAATATGCACATGCTCTCAGTCAGATTCAGGCATTCAGATTTTGAACAAAAGTCAGGGGAGGCTCATTATTTTGACTAGAAAAACTGAATACTTCTCAAATATACACAAAGAAAATAAAACCTACTTACCACCTAATTGGCCAGAGAAGAAGTGACATACAGTATCAGTCATGTTGTGATGAAGGTTACACATAACGGTCCACTGCTGTGTTCTCCTTGAGATTCTCCTGAGAGTGTTAACTATGATCAGGTTTTTTTTCCATTGTTGTCAAAGTTTGTATACGAAAATACAAAACGTTTCAGAAGTTGTTTCCTTCTTTCACTTTATTCCGATCCATCCCGCCTCACACTTCCTCACATTGTCACAGTAGTCATCATAAACCTGTGAAGACCTGGCAGCACCTTCATTAGACCTTGTGTGGTAAGGTATGGTCACAGTTGTGACTCTAATGGCCAACCTCCTTAAATGTGTTGAGAGTGAAGAAAACAATCTTCTCACTTTTGCTAAGAATACAGACACCCACTTCGAACAATCGTATTGACTTTGAGGTTACTGGTTTCATTTCCTGGACGGGAAAGTGTGGCCTGGGATGTTAGCATAAGAGAAACCTTTGTATCATGGGTCAACATACAGTATCTCTCATCTATTAAAGCTTAAGTGCGTAACTTTTTGATATTAATGAACGTCCGTTAAATTCAAGCCATCGTCAAATGAGTTGCTACAAAGCTAATTAAGACTATCAGCTCCACACAACTCTCTCTGTATTTCTCAGTATGACTATATTGCAGAGCTCTTCTGAAGAGTCCATCATGTTTTTTTAATCCTCCGTATCCTCCTTGGCTAAGTAGCATATGCGTGGAGGAGGGGGGTGGTGCGTGGTCACGAAAGGCTTGTATCATGTGGACGTGCCGACAGTTTTGTTGTCATTACTCAGAATTCCTCATGGGGGAGACATAAACTACACACTATAGCTTTAACTCTGGTTCATTTGTACTGCATCCAGTGAAAAGTGCAGGTTTTTGTAACATCTTGTAAAATGTGATGGCTCTGTATTGTGACAATACTTTCACTTTATGTTTTTTAACAAACAATAAAATCACCACCATAGCTATTACTTTGTGCTCACTTTTAGGGTGTTAAAGGGGTACCCATATTTATTTAGTATTGCAATGTTGGAAGAGAGACAGATCAAAATTGATGCAACTGAGGACGAGCTATCCTGACTTTCAGACACTATTATGGGTCAAACAATGCTACATCCTATATTTCCTATAATGCAACTCAATAGCATGTTATGTTAGACTTCCCCTGTCTGGTAAATGCACACATATTTTAAACTCCTTGCTGCAGTTTGCATGGCAGGTTTTCTCCTAAAAACTTGTGGTCTCCAACATGAGTCTGAGTATCTCAGACACTCTAAAGACCCACTGGAGCTATTATACAACTGTTTCACAGACTGTGTAGTACTACTTATGGCAAAATGAGATTTCCGTAAAGCTCATGCTTATAGATTTCGGCATTATTATTCAATCAGAGTTGGACTTCATATAATGGTTAAACATCCCTGTTTGTCTACATTCATGTTTTTCACATGTAGGCCTAGACAAAGAAATAGATAAAGATTAATACAAATAAATACTATTATTATATGTACAACTTTCCCATGAAAGTAGGCTCATTTGGTAAATCTCTTCTGATTGAAATATAACCAGGGACACAAGACTCACTGTTGATCAGTGTAAGAGCACTAGGACACATCGGTGACTGTGACTCAGGTGGTAGAGTGGTCGTCTACCAAACGGAAGGTCGGTGGTTTGATCCCTGGCCCTGAAGTCCCATGTCAAAGTGTCCTTGGGCAAGACACTGAACCACGAATTGCTCCCCCGATGCTGCGCCATCGGTGTGTGAATGTTTGTAAATGTTCATCTGATGAGCAGGTGGCACCTTGTACGGCAGCCTCGGCCACAGTGCATGAATGTGTGTGAATGGTGAATGGTTCCTGTGCTATGTAAAAGTGCTTTGAGTCATTAGAAAAGCGCTATATAAATACAGTCCATTTACATTTACATTGAAGGAATGTTCAAGCAATCCAGTAACAGCTATACAATAAAGTAGCCAACTAAAAGATTGTAATTTGGTACGGCTGAAAAATACTGTCATTGGTGTATACTGTATCCTTTTTATTTTTCTTCTGTGCTGCAGTGATGCAGCTAGCTGACTACAGCCCACCCTGAAACATAGCTGTGAAATCCAAGTGAAAGGGTTAACAGCTTTGCTCTGCTGGAAATGTCTGCATGTAGCATTAGCCTCAGTGGCATCCACAGGGGCGGTCTTGGTGCTTGACCATAACAGGATACTTCTATGCTTTATTTTTGCCCCACAGGTTGCGTCAGAGGGGAAGCATCCCAGGTATCAGGAGAAGGTGCCTCTTTTTCAGTTTACCCCTGCTCTTACACAGTGTGTGCACACCACTGACATGTCCTGATGTCTAGAAGAATATCATAATGTAACAAGTCAAATATAATAAATAACAATATGGTGTAGGAAATAGCACAGCCATGGTAACATGGAAGGAACCCCATATCATCCAATGCAAACCACAAGACATTACAGGAGACGGTGCAAAAACACATCCAGCTATAACACATTCACCCCATACACATCATATTTCTGTTATATTCGGCAGTACCGTTTTAAGTGCAAAACGAGTCCCTCTCCCCGTTGCAGAGAAGCGGGGGGGGCGGGCTGTAGGACGGAGCAGCCAGCCAGCGTGAGGGCTGAATAATTGATCTCTCTGTCGGTCAGGAGGATGTTAGTGGGACGTTTCTCTCTCCATCCCTCTATGTGATTCAGTCGCTCTTTCCCATAACGGTGTGAACGGCAGCTGCTCCCCCCCACCCTCCAAAAACCACCACCACCACCCTCTTTTACTCCTCCTCTTTCTCTCTACGCGCGTGTGTGTGTGTGTGTGTGTGTTTGTGTAAGTGAGTGAGTGAGCAGGAAGACGAAGCAGCAAGCAGGAGGAGACACCAAGGACGTCCTTTTTTTTCCACCCCCGAGAGCCGGAGATGCCAGGGACGAGCAGTTAGATTAGCTTGTGCTGGTGCAGGATAACTTGGTTCCGGAGAGTGCTGAAGCTGAAGCTCTGTCTGCTCTCTGATCCCTTGTTTGGTGTGTGTGTGTGTGTGTGTGAGTGTGTGAGAAGGATTTCAGCCAGTCGCCGGACCGAGGTAAATCTTGATGCTGCTGTTGCTTCAATGCAATTCAACGGTTTGAGGGGAGCTATCCACTCGCGGTGGTGCTGAAACCAGGCTCTGCTCAAACAAGGAAGTGCATGTGTATATTCCCGCTTTTTTTTTTTACACAATCTCTGTGTCTTTGCACGCGAATGCACAATCAGGTCGATTTTGAACACATTTACTGCACGTCCACTGCTTATGTTAGCTGTAAACATGAACGCATCCGTGTGCATTGCTGTGTAATTAACGCACTATACAGTTGAGCGGCTTTTTTTTTTTTTTTTTATGCCGGAGTGGGATGGCTGTGTCCAATGTTCCTCCAATGGAGGATGGAAAGTTTTACCACATGATCAGGAAAAATACACAGCGGTGGTTTAGTCCGGCGTCCACATGCGTGACAACAGACTGTCCTGCCAAGCTGAGGACTTGCACCGTGCACTTTCTCCAAACTCGCTTGGCTGCGGGCAGAGCTCGGCCACATAGAGGTTATCACCGACACGTACTCCCGTCAGTGCCTGACACTAAACACTCTGTCCGGGGTGCTTAAAAAGGCGTCACATTTTGCGAGGAAACGCTAAGCCATAGCTGCTGATTTGGTCTGTAGATTCGAGGTATTTGGTGATTTAACCCCCCGTTTTTTTCAGGTTGTGTTTGAACCATTGACCTTGGTGTCCTTCAATTGGCGCATTGTAGAAACGTGCCTAACACACACACATACAGATTCTGTAAGCCTACATGTGGCTGTTTGACTTCGTGCAAGCTGTAATTGGAGCTAAATGTAGAGAAATGAATGTTTAATATTTCCACAACCTTCCTTACATATTTAATGGGGAGTGTGTCTGTAGTCGTGTAAAGTGAGTTTATAGTGACCTCCTTATCTCATCACATTTCAAGTCATGACCAATCTTCCTGTATACTATGTTTCATTGCTCATTGCTTTTGCTGTCTTGTTTATACGTGGATTATGAAGATTAGGATTAATGATTTTTTTTAATTTTATTTTTCCAGATCTGGCTACAAAGGACTTCTACTTTTCCGTCACAATTGAATGTAACATCGCTCGGACAAGGAAGGCAGGGAATTAAAAGCCATCATCATGAATTTCGTTATGAAACAAGCGTTGGGAGGTAAGACCGACCCCGTTGCACCCCAGAGTGTGAATGCGTATACGTGTGTGAGTGCGATGGTGTTTGTGCTTTTCCTGGAGGTTTTATTTTCCTGCAAACTTCTGTCAGACTTTATGATATCCAGTGCCTTCCCAATTTCACGTCTTGGTGCACACATTAACACGTCGTTATTCCCTTCAGTCATCTGCAGTGGAGGAAGTCAGTTGATGTTTCATTTCTTTTTTTGTCTTCCTTTCCCTGAATGCTTTCTTTTTTCACATTTGCTGCTGGCTTGCTGCACACATGGCGTAGTTGACCCCTGAGGCACACTGAGTACAGCTTACTGTAACAGGCTGGTGATTTGTAACGTAGACTAAACCGCTGTGGCCAAAGGACAATTAATTTACCAGTGAGCGCAACCTGTTTACCAAGAGGTGTTTAAACAGGTCTTAGCTCTGGCTCAGTCTTACCATTAACCAGACTCTAAGTGGCGCCTCTTGACTGGACGCTGCAGCGCGTCTTATCTCGACATGCTGAGTACACATTTTCCACCTGAATGGGGAAAAAGATAATTAAGTCCGAATCTAATCTGCAAAAATGTCATTCCAGCATGCAAGCATGCGAATGATTTTCTAATTGCTGTTGCTGCAACAACTCCTCGGACATGAGATTATCATAACAGAGTAATGCATTTTTAAGGAATATGAACTCGTTATTATGTATGAATATGCAGATGGCGCAGTGGAAGGTGAAAGGACCTCAGTGGTGACGCTGCTTTGTGATTTGTCCGTAGCGAGCCCTCAGAGCAGATGAAAATCCAACCCTGGTCTGCTGTTGTTGGTGCCGTCAGGAGAGGATCAGACTGTGATGTATCTGTACTGAAAATAATTTATAATTTATAATAAAGGATTAAAGCCCCTGAAAACTTGTTTTCAAATCTTAACTAATTCACCATAGCAATACATATTCATGACTAAATAAACAAGTTAAAAGATAAAAAAAAAAACATCTTTGGGTATTATTTATTAAGAGTTTAACAGTCCTAAACTGTGTGGTTTGATCAGATTTTATTGACAGTGACCTGGTGACATAAACACTTTGATTCAAGTAAATCCTAATTGGTTCATGAATAACTTTCACATTCAGTTTATTGACATTGCACTGCAGCAGGTGCACTAACTCAACAAATTGCTACACATACACACTCACACACCCTGCTTGACCGCCTGTTGTTTATTACATGACGTATTGTGGCATTTACATGCAGTCGTCACTGTTTCTCTGGAGGGGATGTAGGATCTGAGGTCATGACGCAGCAAATCTGCACAGTGCTGCAGGTACAGATGTTAAAGCATGGGGCGAACATGATTGGGCTGCTCAATTATGGAAAAATCATAATCGCAATTATTTGGTCAATATTGAAATCATGATTATTTACCACGATTACTCATTGACTTTTGGAAAGATGTTGCATTTATTACACTTAAAAAACAGTGACAACGGAATTTGCTCTCCCCTTCATGTTCACCAAACGCTTCTTCACTCTCACTGCCATCTTCACTCGCCCTGCTTTATAAATGCCACCAGATACCACAAACAGGAGCTTGCAGAGCATAGGCTGAGTGAATTTAGCCTTCGGGAGGGGCGGAAGTGTGCGTGTCATTCATATACAATACAAGACAAAATAAGAGTTTACTTGCAAAACGTAATGTGCATTACATTGTTTTTCTGATCGTTAGGAGCCAAATTCGAAATCACGATAAAAATTTGATTAATTGCACAAACCCTAGCATATTATCCACTTCATTAAACAGCTGCTGAATGTGTAGCTCCATCTTCGTCTGAACACAGAAACCTGTGTCTGTGATTGGTGTTACACTTATGTTATTTCATAATAAGTGCTGTCTACTTTGGGACTCCTGCTGTAAACTTACTCTTAAAGATTTTTGGATGAAGCTGTCATGTTGTCGGTTGGGCAGGCGTTTGTCATTATTTTAGTGATACACAACGCTGCTGCATTATACCGCCTACTCCCTTTTCCCAATGTTTACATTTTCACAGGACAAGATAGGCCTGATTGCAGGCCTTCTCTTGTATATACAGTCGAGTATGCTGCAAATTGGGATTTGAATTCACAAAATACACAAAATGATTTATGGTTCCAGGCAGTCACTTGATATTCATTGTGATGGAGCACACAACAAAAGCAAGTGTCAGAAGTCTGCTAATACATTTTTGTATCATGTAAAAATTAATGGAAACCAATAGTAACCAGAAATGGTGGGAAGAATACATCCAACGATATCAAATTGTACAGCCTGAATTAAAAAAAAAAATGGTCAGCAAAACTGTCTACATGTTCTGTAGTTAAGGAGCTTAAACTTAACAACACTCTGGCATGTTGCTTTAAGGCTGCTGGTCTCTGTGGCTGTGTTTGGTTTGTTTGTGTCAGGTACAGTAGCTGTGTGTTCATTATGTATTTAGACGTGCGTGTGTGTGGTTCACTGCTGGTGGGTGTGTTAGCGCAGGTGCCCATCACTAGGCTCACACAAAGCTCGTGAATAAAGACGAGTCAAATCCGCTCAACTGTGCATAAAAGAAATTTTACACATGAGGAAAACCAGGCAGTTTGTGCCAAGACCTTAAGCAGAGTATTTCTTTCCGTCTTAGGGAGTAAGGTTTTTTTTGTTTTCTTCTTAAGGAGTAATGAGTTTCGGAGTTCAGTGGATTAGCTGTGGGCTATTATCTCACTTCTCTTTCTCTCTGTGCGCTCAGAGGAGAAACTCACACTCCATCTGCTCCCATCTAGGCTGTGATTTGTATTCTGTCTGTTTTGTGCAGTTAAGGGCAAGGTTGTCTCGCATGGCACCAAGAAAGGGCTCCTCTGTCATCCATGCCCTTTCAGCCTTTGAAATGCAAGTCATAGATCAGAAGTTCCCAAAGTTTTTCATGTCAAGGAACCCTCTCAGGAGATGAATGGCTCATCTGAGGAGAGGGTTAAGAGTCTGTTAACAGTCCGCGATAAAAGAAAAGACCATGCTGGTTGTTTTAGCTGGTTCACCACTAGTTTTACATTGCCAGACCTTCCTCCACAGCCCTGCGGAGGAGGGTCTGGCTTGTCCACACAGCATTCTGGGATGGGAGAAAAACGTGCTCTGGTTTATTGCCATTTCTTTAAGCCAATCACAATCGTCATGGGCGGCACTAGAGCCACGGTGTCTCTGCAAAATAGCCTCTGGAAGGAACTTGTTTGGGTGGAACGTGTACGTTCAAAGGTTGTTTTAGTCGTGCGACAGAAAACTCAGTTTGGACAGATAGTCTAGCTAGCTGTCTGGGTTTACCCTGCAGAGATCTGAGGAGCAGTTAACCATAGTCCTCATAAATCCACCGCAGTTTAAAATTCAACACAAAGAAAGCGGAAGTTAGCGGACATCCGGGCGAAAAGAGCGTGATCCAGGGGAATTTCCGGCAGCACCGGAGCAATCCCGAAAGTGGAACGTTGTGGATATAGACTAGTTCACCACTAATCATATGGCTTTAACTGCACCCAGGCAAATACTATTTCTTGTGCTGTTTGTAACAACAAATAACAACAAATACAAATACATGTTACTATGGATACCTGTGATCATGGGTGTGGTTAAACAAGCATTTAAAAAACACAAATTTAGCAAAATCTATGTATTTCAATGGAATCACCATGTTAACAGTTTGCTAGCATGGTTTATATACTGTATGTCCATGCTAGCCTTAGACGTTGAATTCAACTTCGGTTGAAATTTGGCCGGCCAACTACCTTGGAGGATTTTGACTGACTAGCACTAACATACACCGGGCTGGCTGGCGTGTTAGCTGTAATCTTGTTGTTGTTAGTTCACCAACTAGCACCGCGAGCTGTCCCTCCGTCACCAAGCTTCTTGCAACACCTATTTGGAGATAAACTTTATGTGCCTCTTTTTCATGTGACCAGGACATTATACCAATCAAGCATACCCTTCATGCAGCTTGTGGCTAGCTACGAAAATTTGTTTGGTTGTAAATTGTGCATAGTTTAATATAACAAATTTCTTTTGATAACTTTTTGTCAGGTCCGTCTGGAGATGCTACGTACCAGGTTTCGTGCAGATCGGTCGCACGGCCTAGGAGGAGTTCGAAAAAGTTGGTTTTGCGCATTGCGCGATATTGCGTTCATGAGCTATATATATACTTTTTGTACTTGTAGCGCCCTCTAAGTGGCTAATTTCCGTAAATCTTTTTAATTTTGAGGTCCAGAGGGTCATGCCAAACAATAATCTAAAGTTTGGCTTTGATAGCATTTATTTCATAGCTAGCTACACAAATTTGAGTTTGTGCGTAATTTGAGCAATTTTCATCCAATAAAAATTCTTTTGATTTCTTTTTGTCAGGTCGGTCTGGAGATGCTATGTACCAAGTTTTGTGCAGATCAGTTGCACGGTCTAGGAGGAGTTAGAAAAAGTAGGTTTACGATAAATCGCGATATTTCGTGCATAAAAGTATAGGCGGAAATGGCCGTGGCCTATATCAGGAGTTTCAGCTGAATTCAGGGAACGCGTGGTTATGTGTATTTTTAATGTGTGATGTACGGTTTGGGAGGCCAAACGTGTTTTTTCTGCTGTAGCGCCACCTAGTGGTGGAAGTGGCTGCAGGGATCTGGACGACTCCTCAAAATGGCACCCCCCCCCACCATGTACGGTTTAGGCTCTAGTATCAGTTTTAGGGGGAGAAAAATAATAAACCTTAGGAAAGCAATAGGGTTCCACAGCTCCGCTGGATCTGTGAACCGTGTTGCATTACAAACCCGGTTCCCAGCCCCCTCGGGCTTGGACCCCTCAATATATGGTTTGCAGATACAAGTTTTAAGCATATATAAACACCTGTCTGATCCTTTAATCTGTAGTGAATAAAATCAAACCCCATAGAACCAGTTCAAAGACTGTTGGAGTCCCTAAACCAGAGATTTAGAACCAATGGCCATAGCTTATCAGTGACATGTAGGGTGAAAAGCAAGGACAAATGAGGAGTTGATTGAGTCTGCCGGGCAGTTAGAGCAATTTCTTTTTGTTTGTCAGTGTGTGTAGGTCTTTTATTGCACGAAAGGGAAACCATGCAGGAAGAGAGGGGAGGGGATGACATCATCTAAAAAATCTCGTAAATAGAAGACTCACCTCTTTCTCTCGATGAAGCTGCAACTCCAACTCCTCCTCCTCCTTCTTCCTCCTCCTCTGACATCTCTGCCCTCAGTCTTCGCGGAAGAGGAGGAGGAGGAGGAGGAGGAGGAGGAGGAGAATGAGGTGTAGGAGGAGATGAAAAGTGACAAATTGATCTTTTAAACGGGATGTTATATCATCAGCGGCTGATGGCAGAGGTTGTAAAGTCGAGCTGCACTCTGGACTGGCAGAAGCTGTAATCTCTGTTTAATGGGAGATGTTTTCTGCCCTCTGCAGCCTCAGTTTCTCCTTTTTCCTCCCCTACTTCTATCATCCCTTCATTCATCCTTATATTCTCAACTCCTCCGTCTAACCTTCCATATCTTTAGTCATGTTTTGTACTACCTTTATTCCACCATCTTTTGCTGTCTGTTCATCACTCCCCTCCTTACCAACACAGCTGTCCACCCTCTCTACCTTTACTCCATCACTCTCTCTATCCCGCCTTTGCTCTCCCATCCTTCAATTTTCCTTTCCTTTCTTTCCTCCCTCACTCCTTCAATGATTACAGTAAATCTAAAGGCAGAGGCAAGGAAACCTCACAGGGACTGTGTGTGTGTGTGTGTGTGTGTGTGTGTGTGTGTGTGTGTGTTTGTTTGTGTATGTGTGTGTGTTTGTGTGTGTGTGTGATTCAATATTTGCTTGTGTGTGACGAGAGAGAGAGCGAGAGTGGTAAAGTGTGTGACAAACAGACAGGGACTAGGGCGGGCCTTAGTAGTCGGCTTTATCTGGCACTATAGATGATAAAGTGTGTGTGTGTGTGTGTGTGTGTGTGTGTGTGTGTGTGTGTGTGTGTGTGTGTGTGTATGTATGCGTGCGTGCGTGTGTATCTGTGTGTGTGCCCAAGTAAGACGGAGATGATGCTGACACAACCACATAGAAAAACAGAAAATTGGAGAGCAACACACAAATACGTGAACACTGACACACACCACCGGGGCAAACACATGTAATTCAAACCCACTGATGTAAACTTAAACAAACCCAAGCACATGCATGCACACACACACACACACACACACACACACACACACACACACACACAGTCGTAATCAGTGGGATGCGACAGACCTCCCGCTCGGTTGAAACCCACAGCAGGGGAACGCTAAGGGAATGTTGGGAGAACCACAGCAATACAGACAGTGCAGCCTGCAGTTGAGCCTTTGACACACATCTACTGGACACATGTAAACATTCTCTAAGAAGACAAACTTCTGTGAGTCAACAGAAAATAACACTGGATAATAACAGTGGATGCACTGCAGAGCATTTGGGCAGGATGCATACACATACACACTGAGTCAGGAAGTTGAGGGACTAAAACGAAAAGAAAAGTCAGTTTTCAGATTTGAATTCCTCTTCATGACTTGCTTTTAGAGCTCCAATTGCTGTGCAAACAAGCAGTGTTAAAGCTGTTTTATTTCGGTAGGAAAAAGTATATGCATTCAAGAATCCTTTGAAAAATGAAATAATTAGTTGACATTATTTTGATCCATGTCAGGTATTGCTGCATATTTTGAACAAAATTGCTGCACAGATAAACAAACAACAGGTTTATTTAGCACAGATGCTTCTCTCAATGATCTGTTGGCACTGAACAGCTTCACTGGATGGAGGTTGAGTGTTTTGCTCAAGGGTCCCTCAAATGTGCTGAACCGAGAACCCATCAGTTACAAGCCATGTTTCTAACTTTGAGGCCACAGCTGCCCTTTGAATAGATTGCTATAATATTTTGAGAACAGACCAAATTGATTCATGGAATTGATCTGGATGTGGGATAATATTACCCACAGAATAAACAGAGACAGATCTTGAATTTTAGACCTAGAAATTCTAGTAAAGGCATAAACAGTTGTAAAACCTCTCCAAGTGCCTACAGCGTAGTACATTTACACACATACAGTGCATATGGTAAACTAATGTGGATCTCGTGCTTTATATTGATAGTGTAACTGTGAAAATGTAATACGCAGTATACTGTATGAGGCAATTCCCTGTGCTGTGGTTGTGTGGTCACATAGGAGATGAAACGTAATTATCCTAAAGGATTAATTAGGATTACCTGAAGAATCCTGGAGGCTATATGGAGATTTTTTACTCCCGTGTGACCTTACATCCCCGCTGGGTATATGGGCTGTTATTTGTTTACCTGTTTAAAAAGAGAAATGCAGAGCCATTTGTAATTTTTTGTCTACTGTCTGGATTTCTTTTGTGTTTTCAAATCTGATTCTTCTTAACACTGATTTTGAATATTTTCCACATAATGTACATCCCCTCCCTCAAAAACCCACATTTTTAAATCAGTGGCTTTTACATGCCCTCTTCTGCATGTCCTACCTCTTTGCTCATCCTCTCCCTCTCTTTGTCATTTTCTTTTTCTCTCCTCCTCTCTGCTATTGAGGCTGATGTGGACTGTCTTTTAAAAAGAGCTGTGGAACAGATTTACACACACACACACACACACACACACACACACACACACACAGCCTTTGTACCGCTACTAGAGTTGATTGTGAAAACGTCATCTTTTTTCTTTGTATGTTAAGCTTTGATTAAAACAATGGAAGCATGGCCATGTGAAGCTGAAATGGGATTTTTATGCAGCAGCAGACTCCCATCAGCGGGACTGTGATATTACAACATGTTATTAATGCCCTTTAGCCCTGTACTTAGGAAACAGAGTCCTTTTGTGTTTAAAATTTGCTTTTTTCCCCCCACAATTCTTTCAAAATGCTGTTTGTGTGCCCTATTCATTTCAGGCCACCAACATACGTATCACACCTTACAAGAGTTTAACCACAAGCTTCGATAACATGATGTGTAATTTATATATGACACACGCTTCCTGCTGGATTTCATATACAAGCTTTGCGCATGGCTGGGCAGTCTCTGTGAGCAATTCAAATGAGTTTCTTAACACTTAACTTGCTTTCAGTTCACTTGGCATAAAAGAATATTGTTTTATGGCAGACATCAGCCTATTTGAACCCAATTTCAGAGAAATGAGACAAGAAGAGAGGCAATGTAATCCTGATAAATTGATGTGCAGTAATGATGTCTGCCCTCTTTAGATACCTACGCTGTACAGCACATGGTTTTCTTTTTTCATCATGTATGGTGTAGAGCCTTCCTTTGGAAAAAATTTGTGAACCAAAACTTGGCTCGAGCTGCATTAACATATTTGACTGTGAGTTGAAGACTTTCCATTTTCATGATTGAAATGTTTAATTGTGTCTGAATATAATTTTTTTTAAGATTATTTTTTGGGCATTTTCGCCTTTAATCACCAGGACAGACATGAAAGGGAAGAGAGAGGGGGAAGGCATGCAGGAAACTGCTGCAGGTCGGACTCAAACCCTGGGCCTTTCCGTTGAGGAATACAACTCTTCATATTGGCACACGCTCTACCTACTGAGCTACCCATGCGCCCATTTGTGTCTGATTTTTATATTATTAATATGTAAAAGAAAAAATCTTGAGATTTTTTAGTGAGACAGCTTCCGACTCTTAAGGTTTATTTATTGTCATTGCACAACATAGGGTTGCGCAACAAAATGCATTTGCAGTCTCTTTATGCTCACTATGCCTGGCAAGTTTTTAATCAGCCAACAGCAGAGTCAGCCAAATATGTAACATTTCACATATCTCATTTTAAAATAGGTCAGTCAATGGAAATGTGGATATAAAGTTCCCAATATGGTAATATGGTTAGGTGGAAATCTACTGGCAGGAGACAAGGCTCATTGTCATCTAACAAGGAAAGAGATTACACCTCTGAGCTGTCAAAAACACCATTAAAAAGGAAAAAGAACCCGTACTCCAGATACCTTTTCTTCACAAACACATGGCCTCCAACGTGTCAGCCTGAAGATGATTGATGTATTGATATCTCATTTGTCATCATTGTCCAGCAACTCACCCTGAAGGTCTTCGTGTCACGCTGTGTGTGTTGTTTGTGTTATAATCACGGTGAAGTGACGGCGACTGAACTTCAGGGATGTTCTGAAACTGAAGTTACAGACCATTGTCTTCAGAAGCAGCCGTGTCCAAGAGATCTAGTTTGAAGGCTTGAGTTTGACTTTGAAGGCCTGAGGCTTGGACAGTCAGGACTATTGTCATGAATTAAAAAGGGAAAGGAAAGGGTTTTCTGTTAACTCGGGTTGGTTCTGGGACTGTTTGGAGCAAACATGTCCTATTTGCAGCAGCCATGTGATTCATGCTCACAGTTGCAAACAATCAATACCATCTAAACAGTAAATCAAAGTCCTCTATTGGGAAACAAGATGAAACTGCCAACAGAGTATAAACCAGGTCAAGACTAAAGCCTGTCCTAATCTAGTCCTTTTCAATAATAGGATTTAAAAAGTCTAATTTTTGTCCAAATGTAAAAAATAATGCTAAAACAGCTAAAGGTTCTTCTGTACTGTACCTATACACTTCAAGCTTGAAAATAGCTTGAAAAAAGTAAACAAGTTTGATAAAAATTTATCTTGAAAAATGTTAAAATAGAAAAGCCAAAGTTAACCCTCATGTTGTCCTCGGGTCAAATTTGACCCGTTAAAAAACAAAACAAATTAATATCAGAAATATGGGATGCCGAAAATGTCTAAAAAAGTGACAAAACGTTGGGAAAAGCGTAAAATGACTGTGTGACCCAAAAGCGTTTTTGTGTGGAAAAAGCAACAAAAACAATGATAAAAACATCAAAAACACTGGAAGAAAACGTCAAAAATTGACAAAAAGAATAAATACGGAAGGAAAACTTGACAAAAGCTATAAAAATGTAAAAAGAGACCAAAACTTAAAAAAAAAAAAGAACTGTGAAAAAAGCAACAAAAACGTTGAGAAGGGACAACAAAAGAGTTTTTTTTCATGGTCGAAAGGAAGACAACATAAGGGTTATGTCATTCAAATTATCAGCTGAACTATATTTCTTTCTTATATAAAAATTCCAGTTGATTGACATTCTCCAACCTGTGGGTGTTTTCTGCCCTGCAACAGCCTGCCGGGGGGCGGGCAGTCCATCAACTCCAGAGGGAATCCCCATGTGGCTGACGCAGCTGTCACTCAAAGCTTTTCGTTCCCACATGAAAAGTCCCTGAAGATTTCTCCATATGGAAACAGTTGCAAGAATAGGAGAGGAATGAGAAGAATAGCTACCTTAAATAGCTAAATGTACATCTGTATTTGGCACATGGAAAGTGAAAATACCAAATCTTTGCAAAGAATAAATGACATTTCAGGTTACAGTATGGTTTCACACTGTCCAAGGGTGGTATTTTCTCCAACCCACACAGTCATGACTATTATTCCTTATTGTGAAGGAATGGTGGGATCAGACTAGAGCTAGTTGCTAACTCTGTCTGTTTGTCATTCGATGCTTGGCAGGTATCAAATAGTTAAATCACTAATATATATAATAATAGTGATAATATTGTGTGGCTGTACTGTGTGAGTTCATCACTAAATACAATGCCTTTACTTTTTGTAGCTAGCTATACTGATGCCATATAGTCATATAATAATAATTCTAAATAGCCATTCATTCTAAAAAAAAAAAGATGTATAAAACTATATATTTTTAAGTTTTTTCCTGATACCTTGTTTATACCTTCACCATGTGAACACACACTAACCAGATGCAATCCCTCTCAGTCAATTTGTGCAGACAAATCCTCTCTGAACCTAAACACAACAAATCAATTCTTTTGCATGTCAGTGCTAATAACGTCTCCATGTAGAATCTTCCTGATCTTGGTGGGGAGTTCAGGAAATCAAAACACTTTACCTGCATAGCTGTGGAGCTGAGAGACACTGTTCTGCGCGAGAGCTGATGTTTAGGTCTGAGTCACGTATTGACCTAGACTGCAGTTAATAGCGTACGCTCAGGCTGCATGACACTTAACTATACACTGTGGTGAGAGGGATGACTGGATAGCACACATTAGTATTGTGGAGCAGCCTCGGGACTGTGTGTGTGTGTGTGTGTGTGTGTGTGTGTGTGTCGCTGAACAGTACATGCATACAGTGATCAGATCATTATTCTGTAGGAATGTTTCTTTTCTCATTTGGTCTTTTTTACTGAAATGTGCAGTTGATTCTCCCCAGTCTTATTATTTTATGATCCAAGTTTTAATGGATCTCACCTGACCATTTTCAAATATAATATACAATATTGCAGCTATAAATATTAAGAGTTGTATTTTGACACAATCCGTACATACATCTGTAAGTAGTTGATTTGTCCTCAGTCGTGTGTTTATAATGATTTAAGTTAGTGTCGTATCTTACAGGTTTGTTGGCAGAACATTAACAGCACATACATTTGTGAGATCAATGTCAAGAATCTATAACAACACCAGCTGGCCTCCTTCCAGCCACATCCAGCCAGCTGGGTGGGTGGGATTAAGTGGGAAGTAGCAATGCACCTGAAAAGGAAAGGGTTATAAGGCTAGAAATGTTTTTGTTTTTTTTTCTTTTACAACTTTGGTCTAAGTTTCATAGTTAAAAAACATTCTTATCAGCTATGAACAGTATCATTCACCAATTGAATTGCTGAGATCTACAGCAGAGTCTAATGGTGTTTTTCCATTACATGGTACCTGCTCGACTCGCCTCGCCTCTACTCGCCTTTTTTTGGTTTTCCATTACGAAAAAAAGTCCCTGGTACCTGCTAACAGGTACTTTTTTTAGTACCACCTCCGTCCAGGTTCCAAGTGAGCTGAGGCGATACCAAAAGGTGACGTGAAAACCTGCAGACTACTGATTGGTCGGAGAAAATCGTCACTAATCACTGCGTCATCATTGCCTGCGACAGACGGGGGGTCCTGAGCAAACCCACCATTTAAATAGTTTAGCCAGCGGTGTTTTTTTTTTTTTCTGCCTCCAGCTTCTTTTGAAACAAAATTTGTCTTCTGGCAACAGCCACATGCCGAGAGTCAAAAACAACACGCCTTCGACGTTCTGTGCGTGTGTTGCGTTAGGTCACGGCAGTTTCCTGCGGCGTCGCTATGAAGACCAGCCACGCTCGCCTCAGGTATGAGGCGGTACTAAATCTGCAATGGAAAATGGAGGACGGGGCACCGCGGCCGAGTTGAGTCGAGCCGAGTAGAGTAGAGTCGAGCAGGTACCATGTAATGGAAAAATGCCATAACAGGACAAGGAACACAAGTGAGTGTACCTGAAATGTCAGTTAGAATATCATTAGTTTTTTGGGGGGGCTTTTCTGCCTTTATTGATAGGACAGCTAGATGAGAAAGGGGAGAGAGAGGGGGAAGACGTGCAGGAAATTGTCACAATGTCGGATTCGAGCCCTGGACCTCTGCGTCGAGGCATAAACCTCTCAGTATATGTCTGCACAATCTGCACAAACCACTGAAAGTTTCATTTTTGATAATAAATGAGAGGAAAAGCCCAGCACAAATGGTCTACCATTGTAGTGTGACTTTCAGAGCACAGCAGTTAATGGACTGGAGAAGCCAAGGTTTCATGCAGGTTTGATATGAGTCACTGTCTCAGACAAATAATGAATGATGCTGCTGCTGTAGATCACTGGCATTTAGCAGACCAACATCGGTTCCTGCTACTGTAGAATAGATCTGTGCAAGTTCATTTGTTTTCTGTTACCAAAAGTCGATTGCTGGCTTCAGTGTGTATGTCTTGTATATTTCTGTTTATTCAAGTCATAGTCACAATGTATAATCTAATCTAATGATGGCAGACCATTACTGTGGCAGTTAGTGTACAATACACGTATGTAATGTACTTAATTGTTCTTTACTAAGACAAACTGATAAGCATTGATGAAGCATTTTTTTTTTTTTGATCTTATGCGCCGATGTTGAGCCACAATGAATCCTCAAATGTATTCAGTGTATTCAGTTTCAGGATGTTTTTCCACTGTGATAGTTTGAATTAGTATGTAGTTTGCACTGTAGACAAAGGGTTTACTTTCTACTTTGCACAAGTACACAGATGGAGGACAAACCAAAAAAGAATTGGCCAGGACAGCAGGTCAGTTAAGCCAGCAGCAATCCAAGACTTTCTGCAGGAGTTACACTACGCTTGACGTGCATACGCACACATGTTGGCAGTGGCAGGGCTGTCTGAGCTAAAGGCAGAAGGAATCAGTGATGTGTCGTGGCCTGCTGAGCCACCCGGAGGATCCTGATGCAAAGAGACGCCGCCTGCTGCCGTGACACACACACAAAGGGGCATGAAGTTATCAATGGCCGCTGCAGGAGTAGAATAAACTGCAGTTTTTTCCTACACAAGTTGGGTTGTGAAGTTTTTATGCACATTGCCAAGAAATCACTAAGTCACTGTTGTTGCTTAACTACCTTAACCCCTGCAGATGAGCTGGGGACAGATTGTGAAATCAGGTTTCATAAATCAACGTATTGCTCTGTTACTGATGATGAAACCTATATACATAACATATGCCTTTCCAGATGTGAATGTGCAGGCACAATCATAAACAAGACTCAAGAGAATACTATAGACATAATCCAAACACATGCACATGCAAACATACACATGTATACCACAGGCAAATATGACAACACATAAACAAAAACATGTTGACAAATGCAATAAAAAGAACAAATGTACACTTTAACATACATGAACACACTCATTTATTCAAAAACACAACTGTGGTTAGAGACACAGAGCAGCACATTAGTTGCACACATGCACACCACAGATGGGCTCTCTCTCTCTCTACCTCTGCAGTGACTGTGCTGTGAGAAAATGAGTCATCTGTTTGGCCCAAATGTTTGCACCTTCATTATGCAAAATCGCTGTATCGACCTCCACTGTCCGTTTTTGACGATTTAACATCCTTTAACAAATGTTTAGTTTGGGTCAGGAGAGTCAAACAGAAAAAATACAGAAGTAGTTTAATATAACTTCTGGGTCAAATGAAAATAGAAATATATACACAACATACAGTAGTTAATCAGCTCAGCCACTGTGAAAGTCACTAAAAAGGCCATACTGTATTCTCACAGGGAATTAGAAAATCTCCTCAATATTTCTTGACAAAGAAACACCTAAGCCTCTTATGATTCAATGTTTGCTATCTGGTGTATGGAAAACGGCTTTAAATAATACAATACTCATTAACTTTAGCAGCTATTGATATATGGAAAAGAGTTGCAGTAAATTCAGAAAGCTTTGTTTTTGCAATTTGGAACATAGTTCAGCACCAAAACTGTAAGATTCCTCTAAAACTGAACCAGAATCTGAAAGTAAACTGATTAAAATATTTAGCAGGTTTCTTCAAGATCTAATGATTAGCTTTAGCTTGTTGTTAGCAGTACAAACAACATAACTTAAACCTGTGTGATTGGATGTTGTGCTCCTTGAGAGTCATATTTGACTTCTCTCTTTAAGTTTCTATATATGCAAACTTAAACGTTAACCTTTTAAGAACCACATTTTCAGAGTTGTTCATCTTTTGTATTGTTGTTTTAACCAGGAGAGTTGTGCCCATCAAGGCTTGGAAGTGCTCCAACTGCAGTCATTTAACATTATCTATGAAGAAAAGAAACTGGGCTGACACCATAAATACAGAATAATACAGAACTCAAGTCAAAATAACCGGAAAATGTATTTCTGAAGTACATGTTTTCATTCATGATCTTCAAAGCACTAGCTTACCTGAATAGCGACAGGCTAGTTTGGCTAGCTTGAACTTAAAACATCAGCCTGGTTAAATGGCAAGCCAAGTAAAGAATAATGAAATATAAAAATAATTTCCTGCTGCAATAATGTTAATTTAACTACATTGTTTTGTGCATATTGCATTACACACTTTTATTCAACCCTCAATGTTTAAATTTAAAATGAATTTAGTGCCGTGGAGAATTGAAAGTCTTTCTTCAAGCCCACTTAATGCAAAAGTTGTAGTTTGAGCTGATTATTTAAAGGAAGCACTGTTGCCTAAAATAACCCTTGTGACGTCTTTCTTAGATAACCATTCATTTTCCACTTGGCTCACTGGTGCAACACGCTGTGCTGCTCTGCCCTGTGAGAACAATGTGTAATTATCTGGCGAGGGTAAAAAGTAACAGCTGACCTTCACTGCATCTTCTTGACCGGCATCCAAAATGGCCACCCTCTTCAATATGTCACCTTGGCAAAAAAAAGGCCGTCCGCTCCTCGGCTTAAATCACGGCGTCATCAGCAAATGCTATAGGATAAGGAGTGATTCCCTTTAAGTTGCACTGGTGCACCCACACACATTTAACATATGCAGACATAGACTCAAACACGGTCACACCCTCTCCATGAAAAACAAACAGAAATTCTCATCAATTATGTCTACTGCTGAGCTGCTGCAGGTCCATTAAACTGTGTGGCTCCATTTGGCCTGCTGGATCATTAATCTGAACACTTCTACCGTCTGCTGCAAACTGACTCTGCAGGTGTGTGTATATCTTCATCCTGCACACTTGTTTTTATCCAGAAGTGTTTATGGTGCTGCTGTGGGTTGAAAGGATGGGGAGGGTATGGAGGCATCAGAGCAGTGTATGACATATGGCACAAGGTTGAGCTAATAGCCTTGTGGATCAAAGACATGCAGCACATGCAGTCACACCAAGGCTGGTGCTTCTATCCTCACTGTTACTGAAAACTCTGGAGGAATCAAAATCTGAAACCAGAGCTGTTACGGTGTTGATTACTCCAACAATATACAATGAAAAATAGCCTGCTACATGTGAAGTTGAAGTGGACGGATAGTAGCTAAATCTGTCGATGGGAAAAAAAATGTCAGCAGATATCTTAGTTACAACAAGATTTCAGTTTGTAAATCCCACGATCTCTACAAAGCTAACATTAGCTTAAGTTAATGGTCCCTCCCTGACTAAACAGGGAGGGACCAGACAATGTCTCTGTTGTTTTTGTTTTTTAAATTTTGATAGCGAATTGCCCCACAATATGAATATAGTTTGATTATATCTTTTATTTTGTTAATAACCTTTGTATGTATAATCACAATATTACACTATGTTTACGAACCTCCTAGCCACATCACTGTCATACCAATAATTACGTTAAATCACACCCTCTTGTGTTAAATTGCTTAAATATTAACTGTATTAAAGAAATGGCCACCGAAACAGATAATGTATCCTTTAATGGTGGTAATAATAATAATAATAATAATAATAATAATAGTCAGTTATACGACCATCACTTGAAGAGAAAAAGCAACTAAGTGAATATTTGCAGAGACCGCTGCTCATATGACCGCACCTTTATAGTTCAAAGGCTTTACTCAAACAGGACGAAACACAAAATCTTTCAACATCTCTGAAAATCATCCCATTTAAAAAATTGGTTTTCACTGAATTGAGACAAAACACATAACATTTACCTCTGGCTTTAATGATGAATCTCCCCCTCTACATTCTACAGATAGGACTACAACTGACTTTCCATCTTACCAGTTAATTAGTGTCAACAGCAGTCACCTGGCCTCCCATGTGTAAATCACTGCCTGATTAGTTGGAAGGAACAGAAGCCAGCGGGACTCTGGATCCTAAAGACTGAGCTGATGACTTCAGCAATATTTGCAATATATACATTGAAATCAATGATATTTTGCACAAAAATCACAAATCAATCAGTACATTCGTTAACATATTGAATCACTGCTGTATTCATGCCTTTGTTGATCTTCCTTTGTTGCAGATAGTTAGTTTCTATATGTTCCTCCACATGCTTCGCTATCAGCTTTCCCTGTTTGCAGTCTGTACAGGCCAAGCTCCATGTCCTGCTGGCTGTCATATGCCGAGTGTTCTGAACAGTCCTTAGTCCCAAACGCTGCCAAGGTTTCTGTGGTTTGATTCAAACTGGGCCAAGCCAAGCGGAAAATGTTTGCACTCACTTTATCGTATGGTTTTGTGGATTTATAGTTTGTGGACTGATAGCGGTGCACTGCCAAGAGAGAGGGACGTGTGGCGAAGGGAGGGTGGTTAAGGTTGGGGGTAAAGAGTACACAAAACTGCCCTGACTCTGCTGATAAGATCAGGGCTACGTCATCCACCATCTGTGGCAGGGAAATTCCTCCTTCACTGCTCTGGACAGAGCAACACAAGCAGATGAATAAAAGGAGAAAATGACCACAGAGGATAAGGAAATGATGGTTTGAGATGTGCGAGCAACGTAAACACATTTAAGCCCCGTTTACACGAAGGGAAGACGCAGATATTTTCCTGCGGTTTGGCCTCTCATTTACACGAAAACCCCGTTTTTATCACAGAAAACGATTATTTCTAAAAACTCCGGCCAAAGTGGAGATTTTGGAAAACTTCGTTTGCACGTTTGCATGTAAACTGAGACAGGTTTAGGCAGCCGAGAGAGAGAAAGAGGAAGTGAGTCGTTGCTGTTGTTGCTATTTTCGGGATTCTGATTGGCTAACGTGGGCTTGAGCTTCTTGTTACACTGCCACCTACAGGTGTGGCATGCTCTTGACAGCATTGACAGCATATATACACGGGTACATGTAAACGAGCACTTTTCTGAAAACATAGAGGTTCTAAATGTCCGTTTATGAAAATAGCTGGCCACGTGTAAACGTAGTCTTAGAGGAGGCCACATTTAAACTGTAGCTAAAGTGTCCAATTTCCTGTGGTACATTCCTGATGTGTTTTGTATTCAAAGTAAAGAGCAAAGTAGTGAAGGTATTTGCAGTGTTTGATCTGGCTGGCATGGAAGTTTGATTTGTCAATAAAACCAAACTCAAAAAGCTGGATTTACCAACTAAAATACCAAATCGAACACTTTCTAATGCATACCTGGTGGACACAGGCATAGGAGAATGAAAGTAATGCCAAACAAGGTAGAACACTACCATACACTGTTAATGCCAAAATGTAAAGCCAAAGTTAGCGAACGTTGACCACAAAATGTGCTGTCAGTTCATGCTGGTGTTACATAACTGCAAGTCAAGTCCATTCTATTTATATAGCCCCGATTTCACAAATCACAATGTTGCCCCTATCTTTAGACGATTGTTCAGATACAGAAAAACTCTCCCAAAAAACTTTTAACAGTCAAGGAAATGGAAGAAATAGAGGGATATTTTCAGATGTTTGTTGCACATTTAATCCATGTTTAGGTCCATGTCTCCACCAGTGAGAGTTAACTGGAAATGTAGCATGATTAAGAATTACAGTTGCTATGGCTACCTACCGTACAGTTAAATACATTGTGCATTTATTTATCACATTGGTTAAGCTGTTCACCTGATCTTTGAAATCTGGCCCTTTTTCCTAGTTGTGGTTAAGTGAGGTCACTGTGCTGATAGTCTAGCATTGCCCTTGCAAAATAAATAGCGGAGATAGCAGAAAGGGAGGAGAATGAGA
Organism: Sander lucioperca; assembly: GCF_008315115.2. Classification (NCBI taxonomy): domain Eukaryota; kingdom Metazoa; phylum Chordata; class Actinopteri; order Perciformes; family Percidae; genus Sander; species Sander lucioperca. The sequence continues at coordinate 43,942,791 of NC_050173.1, read as the reverse complement.
GACACCAGGTGGCAGGCTTTATACCTGTGTAGTTTAAGTATATCCCGTAAACTACTGTGCTGCTAAATCATGCAGATGGTCAGCCTGTTCTCATGAACCATTCGTTCAAAAAGCTACGGAAAGTTAAGCACTGTAATTCGTATTTATTCCACGTTTTTTTTTTTGCTGTAGTCACTACATTGACGGCTGCTGTATAAAGGGGACTTTCAAGCCAGAGAGCGGAGTTTGCTTCCCGGGAAAAACTAAAGTCTTTCACCCAGGAAATGCGTGTTTCTTAAGAGTGTTTTAATCTAAACAACAATCTTTTTCCTAATCTTAACTGGTCGTTTTGATCCCTAATCGTAACTTTCGTCACGGCAAAGCGCTCATATTTTGTGGAGTAATTTCACTGAAATGACTGGCAGCTCACTGTGCTTTGTACCCGGCTCAAAATCACCTATTTTCGGGTAACTCAACCACCAACTATCGCTGATACAACGGAGGTCTGTAGCCAGCATCACAAAGCTCTGTAGGGGCTTTAACAACTAGCAACTGCCGCTCGGTGTCCTGGAGCTTGTAGCCACCCAGCGTCACGTGACCAGCCGGCGGTCTCCTAACTTTCGTAGGATATCATACGTTTTGGTGTGTATACATTATTGTACGATATCATAAGGACCCGTTCATGTGAATGTGTTGAGATGGTCCTTGTGCATGTGTACTTTTCTTAACTTCATCCTGACATCAGTCCAGGCTGCTGTTCTCTGAACTGTTGACGTTTTTGCAGATTTTAATGCTTTCAGTGGGAGTTTAAGTGCAGTTCAGTGTGGAGTTGGCCACTTTTTTTGTCGTTTTGAGATTACTGTAGCTGGAGCCTTTTGGGTAGATCCCTTCAGCGCTGAGTCATGGCACGATTTATATGTCTCCCAGCTAACTCCCTAGCTCAGGTGATGACCCTGGCAACTCACAAATCCTGATTCTAAGATTTCAAAGGCTGTGCACAGCGGGCTCCAGTCTGGGCTTTTATATATCCCTGGTGTGTGGTGAAGCCCACATGCACTTTTGAAACGTACACACAAACAAAGTTTGCCTGCAGCGTTTACCTTTTGTAAAGCTATTTGTTGTGTGATGTGTGTGGGATTGTGGTGGGTAAGTGGGATTTGCAACCAGAAATCGAAATTACTTTAAATTGAAATTACATGTATGTTATTTCAGTCTTATTATAGCAGAACCCTTTACTTGTGCTGGATCTATACAGTATTATACTGAAGTCCTGCGATGTATTTATGGAACATTATTAAAACCCAAGTAATATCAGATGTTAAAACAAAACCCTCTTAACAACAAAAACAACATCCATCTGAGTCCTCTTGAATGAAAGGACAGTGAAGATCATTCAGATTATTTTAGGTGGCCATAAAAACAGAAAAAAGAAACAAGTATATTGGACAGGGAAAGTGGCTGACACCGTGCACTGTGAAACATTCCAATTTATCGCTGAGGTGCAGTAGATCAATACTTTAAGGCCGAATTGTGTGACAGCAGAAAGTTTTTTTTCTTCACAACAAGCAATTTAGAAAGGAACTTTGTAATAGATCATAGCTATCTGCCCTTTTTCTATAGGTCTTGAAATACAGACTTCTTTTCTTTCCAAACATGAATAGCGGAACTCTGTGCTACAGCTGCAGGTCTTTGAGAGCTGTGCTCACTGTGAACCTTTGTGAAGGTACGCAGGCTCGGGAGATGTGGGTGTTAAGAAAGGCTGGCGTGGGTGGGACTGTGAACTTTTGCTGACTGCTAAAAAGCTTTATGAAGCTTCCTGGAGCGTTTCACCTAAAGAGCTGCAGCAGGCATCCGAAAAAAAACAGGTCGAACCATTAATACTGGCATGGGAGGTCACAGGTTAGATACTCCCGTTAACTAACTCTGACTCCATATCTCTTCCCAGTGCTTCACAGGGGCATTCTCCTGTGCTATTCTTATCCATATGAGAATAATTCAATAATTCATTGCAAAGGAAAGGGATGCTACTTCTATTTTTTTGGTAAGTGAGCTACCTTGCCTGCTTCCACAGTGTAGGGATTGTGTCTTTGCTAATAGCATTTTCTCAGTTAAACAGTATGCGCCTGCTGTGTGAACAGCTATTAAACAAAAGGGGAAGCTCAATCACTGAAGGCCAGTTTATAGAACTAAGCAAATATATCCTCTGTAAGACATCAAGCCACTGAAAAAAAGAGAAAAAAAGAAGCCAGCTGACACAATAGAGCTCTAATTAGTTTGCAGATGTGAGTTGGATGGCAAGTGCCTCGATTTTGGGGACGGTTAAACGTGTCACTGGCAGCGAGGGAGAGAGGCATGAAATTAGTCTGCTGACATAGCTGGTTTAATGAATCACTGACGACCATCCCAAATAACATTAAGCAACATTAAGGTGTGAATACAAAATCCAACCACTATGTAAAACATACTTGGGAATTAGGAATCGTGATGACGTGTGTAGAATGTCCTGTTTCTGAGATGCAAGGTTGGAATACAAATAAATTGTGATAACTTGAAATGAGGAACATAAGAGGTGAAAGGGAAGTAGGTTGAAAATCTCAGGTTTAGTTAGTGTTAAGCATTTCCAAATGATATACTACTTACTTGGACTTTGAAATTCAAAGTACTTCTGGGCATGCCTAGTAGGCTACTCAAGAGGGGGGCGTTCGTAAAATGGTCCATTCCCAGCCCTGGTGCCCACTTGTTCTTCTCTTAGTTACAGCAAAACATGAAACTAGCGATTCATGCAGAATAAATAATCATGACACCAACCTTAAAAGTAATGCGTGTAAGGCTTTTTTATTCGAGCCATATATCCTTACCAAGGAAAAAGTAACTGCTGTTAAGTTAACAGTTTTCACAACAAAATCTGAAGTTACCTGTTAGGCTACAAATAAGTCAGTATGCATACCTGACACACTTGATTTACATTTGATGTTGATGTGCACTATTCTTCCAAAGCTTAACATTTTGGGAAAACATGTACAGTACTTGCTTTCTGCTGAGAGTTAGATGAGAAGACTGTCTCTCGACTGACGGGTAAATATGAAGGTACCCCCAGCAGCCAGTTAGCTTAGCTTAGCATAAAGACTAGAAACACAGGAAAGCAACTAGCCTGAGCTCTGGCCAAAGTTTACAGTATCTGCCTAGCGGCACCTCTAAAGCTCACTAATTAGCACATTAAATTATTAAATCAGTATAAATTGTAGGTGTGGATGTTATTTGTGGAACATATCAGTCCTTGGTTTGTCATGCTGAACAGTAGGACGTATCCTAATGCAGATGGTGTAGGGTGGAGCTGCCTTTCATCGGTTCAATGGAGCAGTTTGGCAATGTATTCTCTTGTGGTGACAGGTTCAGAATCGAGGGCAGGGGAAGTTGACCTCCTGTCAGACATTTAATACAATCTTACTGCCCTGCCGTTGTCCAGGCTGCTAGAGAACACACAGATAGGAATAGATTTCATATGATTAAAAAAGAGAAGTGGAGACAACCCTTTGCTGGAAGGTCAGTCCCTCCATAGGCGCTCAGACTATCGCTGACTCAGTGCTAACACTTCACATACAATCACACGTACAGTTAGTGTGACATTGCTGAAGTTGTGTTACTCCGCTGACTCCCTGGAGGTTGAAATGATAGAATCAATAGCAGCCTGAGGGTCGTGCTGAAAAAGAGAATTGCTCTTTTTATTGCTAGAATGATTATGAGACTGAATTGGCAGCTTTGTTATCAGGGTGGTGCACAGTTCAGATATATGTGGCAGTTTTTGTCCTCCAAGACAATGGAGAGGAGATATCTTCTCAATCCATATCTACAGTGCTGCAAAGAAACATGTCCCACAGGCCAAACGAGCAGACAAAAGCCCACAGCTGCCTGAGCAGAGCGTAAACTATTGATGGAGACGACATCAGCAGTGTTCAGACAAAGCTGCAGCCTCACACTAGAGAATGTGCATGTTTGTATGCTCCAACAAATTAAGGACAAAATGAACATTACAACAACTCTTTTCTTCTTAGTGTATGAACACATATATTCATCCTTTGCACGTGACGTCACGCTCCACTCGCGCAAATTATGAACGCCATGACGGACGGCGGAAGAGCTATGCTGTAGATGGACGGCAAGCTAAACTCGTACATTTTTGTTCGTGTTTGTGTTCTCACATTCACAATATGCAGAGTAATCCTCACCAACACAAGCATGCAGAGTAATCCTCACCAACACAAGCATGTGTATGTATTGCCTTTCTGTTTTAAATGAGTGATAAATAAAATTATCCTCAACCAGCTAGCTGCCGTGCTAACCAGCTGTCCTGCTAACAGGTCCAACCCGATGATGACCCACATAACTAGCTAGCTAACATCGGTTATTCACTGACCTAGCTACATATCCAAAAAAGAAAGCCGTTCCCTTGATCATTTAACTTAACACACATACAAAAAATATTGGTTAAATTAAAGATGACATGGCACGGAAACTAGCTTCAAAAACAAGTAAAATGCGAGTCTGCGGAGCTCCTACCAGCTAGCTTTGGACTGCTCGCTAGCTGCTGCCCATCGCGTCGTAATATCCACCGCTCAAATCTGAAAACATCATCATGCGAATAAAATCACAGATAAGAAGATGGCTAGATGTTACAATTATGTGTGGTTACTACTGATCATAGACACTCTGTGATTTACTGCATGGATTAACGTGTGATAGATAATTAATGACTGCACTTCCCAGAGTTGGGATGCGTTCAGGCATCCATTAGGAAGTTGCACTGGTACACCCAGTGAACAACGGTATGTGGGTAGCCACGACCGACCATGTCCTCTAAAAACATGGGCTACGTGTTATATAAATCTTTACTTAAGTAAAGAATAGATGTTAATACAAAATAAACCCTAGATTGATGTCTTATCTTTGCCATTATGAGGTACCTCCCCCCGCCGTTAGCGTAGCATCGCGTACCTGTAACCCAGCCAGCTACAAAGAACTGGTAAGCATCCAGACTTTTAAAAGCTTTGAGATCAGCACCAGTATATGGGGGTACCCTGTTTACCACATAGTGGTACAGATCGTGTGGACTGAAGTCGGGCAGACTCGGTGATTTAATGAGGTCCGTGAAAACGGAGGGAGAACGAATTAAGGGTCGGTATCCAATCCTGCTATCTCCAACTTCTCAAAATACTACTCTTTGTGAGCACCTACCAGATGCCCTACCTCGACCAATAACGGCACGACAACTTGTTGTGCCGTATAACAAGCCATATAAAGCCATAAATACAGTTTATTTAGTGTTATGTATTTCAAACTGATTGAAACTATGAAACTTTCCGCTCGTCCACTACTGTTTAGCCTGTGCTTCCGCCGTCCGTCATGGCGCCATCACGTGGTCGTGTGACGTGTTTGCAAAGGGTCATACAGTAGCTGTAGCACATCACAGAGAGTGCAAGCTAACAACCATTTGTAAAACCATTGCCAATGGAAATTGTCATATACAATGTTCTAACCGAATTTTACTCAAAATCACCCAAAGAACAGATTGGTCTAAACCAATTTTCAGTCAGATGTCTCCATGCCCCTGAAATATGTTGTTTGTCCTCTTGCAAGAAGTAGGATTAGGGTTAGGGATCATTACAGTTTATATTTAATGAGGTCTTATTGAGAAATGACGGCTTAGTTTATCTACAAATTGTTTGTGTTGCTATTTGTATTTTCAAAACTTTATTTGGACTCAATTAATGTTTTCTAAAAGTGATTTCTATTCTTTTTTTTTAATGAGCACTAACTTTGCAATATTTTTTTTTTTTTGAAAGCATTTCATAGTATTTTCACAGCTTAGAATATTTTGTTTCAGTAACAATACACCATTTAAACCTCCAGGTTTTATATTTAGTATGACGCTGTGTTCCAATATATCAGTAAGTCAAAAGCTGTGTCCACACTGTGAACAGTGCATAATGAAAATCCCTTTTTTTATTATCAGTCTTTTTCTATATTTGACTGCTGACCTCAACAGCCGGTGTTCAACCTACCCTTCAGTGCACAAAAGTTACAGATGAAAACACATGAAATATTGATTGTGTACACTCTGACATACACCATAACCATGAGTAATTATTATATTTGATATTTAATAAGAGTAATTGCTGCTTAGGGATGGTTGTCTGACTGAACACACAGCACCGGCAGGGTTTCATGAGAGCCATCTGCTAAATGTCTGAGGAAATCTAATACTTCTTTTTCCTTGTCAGCATTTTACCTTATTTAAATATTACTGCCTAGACAGTAAGTTTGATTTTGAACAGCAGTCTGTTCAGAGACATTTAGATAAGGTCCATAAAAAAATTCAATTTTACAAAAAAGGAAAGACTATGCTGCTGTGCAACATTCAGGATTAAAAACAGTGTTAACTGTTGCAAAACAGTTGCATTTTTCAAAAGATATTTCCGGAAGTTTGCAGTTGAAGGCTGTCGTGTGTTTCCTTGGTGTTCTGTGCCTGTCAATGAGCTGTTGGTTAGCTGAATAAACTTAACGAGAGTAAGAAGCTGGATGAGGTGATTGCAAATGAGAAAGAGGCTAATTTCCAATGCAGCGGTGATGGTATGCTAATGATAAAGCTGCTAATTACCGATGATTCCAGCTGGGGTGATAAAAGAGATGATATCAAATCATGTGCCATGAGAAGTGTTGATTAATTAGTTTCTCCTTTTTTTTCCACCCTCGAGGGGAGACACTTGAGCAGCAGCAGCTGCGGTGTGGCATCACATCAAAGAGACTTAACTTTGGAGTCAACAGGTTCAGAGCATCTCTGATTTGTTCAGAACAACTCGAGTCACCCCGAGGGTTAATGTAAAACTGCTGTTGCACTGTTACCTTTCAAGCAAAGGGGCAAACACTCATAGCTGCATGGCGCTTATGCATGCTGTTATTTCAAGGAGTGTCTGCTTAACATTTGGCTTTCAGTTTCGGTAAATGTAAAAAATGCGTGCAACTTTATACCTGTCAGTGCAGCAAGAATATCTCTCTAACTGTTCCCAATGCAAACCTTTTTCCAAGCATTTTCTCAGTATCTTGAAGTATGAAAGAATAACTCAATGAGTCAACTCAATCTTGAATTTAGAAAATACTTGAAAGAAGATCATCTGATTCGGAAAGAGAATAGAATATTAGAATAGAATATTCTCACTGAACTGGCAGATTTTATTCACTTTAAAGAAAATATAACTTAAGCTCTCAAAGCTGAGGTTTTTCTTAACTTATCTTTCAAGAGATCATTTGTATGTGTGGGACTATTTCCTTAGATTTTCTCCGGATGATTCCTGAGGTTTTCTAGGTAATGGTATTTATTTTAAATCACTTATAGTTGCTGTTACACTTGCAAACAATAAACCGGTAGGAAGCAAAAAATGTTTCATTACCCGCCCTACTCTGCCTCTGATTGGCTAACCCTGATATTTTTTACGTTAACCCTATAATGAATCCCAGTCCTCATGCCTAAAACTAACCAACCCCAACCAACGAAGGCAATGAGTACTAAAAATGAAACAATGACCGTATTAAGTGAACAATTAGGACTCAAAGCACTTTTTGTCCAGGCTGTTCCATTTTGTGAACAATGTAACAAAAAACAGGACTAACATTTCTTGACTGTTCATCTGATGTGGATGTAAACATCTTCAAACAAAAGCTGAAAGTCATTGTTTTTGTTGTATTTAAGATCCATTGTGCTGGAGTAGAAAGCCACATTTTCTCTGCTATTAAGTATTACAATACAAAGTATTAAATATCTTGAGATCACCAAAATGTTATTTAAAAGGCATTAAAGAGCCCCTATTATGCTTTTTGGGATTTCCCCATGTTTTAGTGTGTCATATAGTTGTTTGTGTATGTAATAGATGTATAAAGTACCAAAGAAAAATAAAAAAAAATTCTCTCCAAATGGAGAATGCCAGCCCAGTTTTTCATATGTGCTGCCCATTGGTGCTGCCTGAGCAAGCAAAGCCCGCTGCAGTGGCTTGTTTGAATTTGGTTGACCAATCACAACTGAGTGGGCCAGCTGACCAATCAGAGCAGACTGGGCTTTTCAGGAAGGCCAAAAGCTCAGACAGACTGTTTCAGGTGGAGGAGCTGCAACAATAGGCAGTTTGAGAAACTTACTCTGTTTTTTTTAACATCAAAGCATGTAAACCTATTCTAATAGACCCCAAGAGTACAAATATGATGCTGAAAAGGAGTAAAATAGGGGCTCTATGAATACTAAAAAACCGTGTATAAAAAGTAGCTATCGAACGATACTGGTTTTTCAATGCCGATACAGATTCTTAGTAGTTAATGAAACGAATAAACCGATATTTAGACCCAATATGCATTTACAGTGAAAATGAAGTATCAAGTCAAAATTAAGATTTTAGAATGTAACAAACTGCAACACAAAACTTTGTTTAAATGCTTTAAGCAATTATTTAATAAATTATAAACTTTCAACATAATACCCAGTAACAGATAGTCAGATAGTGTTGTGGGTGGGACATTAAGTCAGACTCCGTGGTGAGTGAAACTAAAGCAGAGGGACAGACACAGAGCTGAAGCGGAGCCACACTTTTTATGTAATTAACTTTATCGGTTATCAGGCAAATAAAACGTTGATACAGATAATCTGCAAACTGCCAAAAAACAAACCGATAATCAGCCAGGGCCGATAATCAGTCTATCCCTATTAAAAAGTGCTGCTATAAAGATCTAGCAGTCACTAGACTTCTACAGAAACAATGCTGGATATAGAAAGTAACGTTCCAGACTCCTGACTGTATGCTATAAACAGTCTAATTTTTACAGTCTGGTGGCCAAGCTGGAGTTCCTCGCCAGATTTTTATCATCAGCCAGCTGAGCGATCTAAGCTGCTCTGACATCAGTTTACTCCCCATCTGACACCCTCCAGGTCCAGTTAGCCTCCTAAAACCTGGCACACACAAGTTTCTCTTCCCAGCGCTAACATAGTCAGCCACCGACCAGCATTCCCCGTTCAGCCTCGAGGAATAAAGGTTAATTTTCCGAGTGAGCTGCTCCTGTCACATGCATCAGCATACTGATTCATGCACAGTGTATTTGGCTGTGTGTTGGTACAGTGTGTGCGCAGCACCGGCCGGTGAATGCATCTTGCTGACTGTGAGTCATACACAGCCGCTGGCTCTCAGACATCGAGTCCGACAGAAAGTCAGAGCGAGGGCTGGCTTCACTGGTGCTGCTGACCGACTCGGACCAAGGGAGGAAAGAGAGGCCGACCGCCGCTAACAAGGCAGTGTTTGTATGTGACAGCATGTGTGTATACAGTATGTTTTACGTTTACGTTTTACATGTACGTGGGTGTGTGTTATCATATCTCTAACGTGAACAGGTCTAAAGAGATATTACAAGTTTTGTTTAGTTTTACATTTTCATAAAATTTTGACAATTGAGCTGAAAGAGGCTAAAAAAAGCCCTTCAGTGCTGAAGGAAACTGCAGTTGTCTGGTTATAAAAAGTATTGATAAGTGCAGCGTTAAGGAGTTGAAATCAAGGAGAGGTTCCCTTACTGTAGGGCAATTTGAACTTAGGTTTCTGAAACTCTGAGCCAACCTAAGAGAGCTAGCACTGACAAAGGCAAACTGCAACTAGTCAAACGTTTTATGTCTCTATACCTCACATCTTATATGGAAAGTTGCACTTTAACACGCTTTAAAGACCGCAACAGTTGGCCATCTAACTGCTCCAAAGCAAATAGAGGGAGTAAACCAGACGAGATAAAGAAAAGTTCTCTGCAAAGTGAAACATCCAATTTTAAACAGAACCGCGCTCACACACGAGGCTGCTGGGAAACATGTTTGTGGTCATCAAGCCCGGGTACACTGCACACTCTGAAGCTCAGATAGCACTGAATAGAAACTGTTTCCATTTCTTAAGGTTACTGGAAGTTAAAGTTAATTTTTTTTTGTGAGATGTATTTGAGGCATAGTTGAAGATCATGGTTAGGGACAGAATGCATTCAGTAAGTGAATCATGGACAACCGATGTTAATGAGGCCTATCAGACAGACTGCATGGGAAGCGTTTGAAGAGAATTTGGAGTGATTCTTTTGTCTCCCTGCTTGCTTTATACAAATATTTTTTTCTTGCATGAAGAATTTAGTGACACTCTCAGTCTTTTTTATCCTGAGCACTTAGCAAGACAAGGATGTTTGGATAAAGGGATTTAAAAGTTACTGTCTCAAAACGGGCCATATCCGTTGTTTCTTTGTCCTTAAGCATCATTCTGCTCGCCGTAATAATCCTCTGTACCAGTTAAAAGATCAACTGTCAGAACAAATGACAGCACACCATTACTGTATAATAGTGATGTTCTGTATTGCTCTTTCTATGACTCTTGTTCTTTGTACTTCCACAAATTTTCTCCTCAGTCTTTATTTCAAAATAAAGCCCAAAAGCCCTCTTGGTTTGTAACTTGTTTTACTGTAGCCACTTTTTTGCCCCTGATTACTTAAAAGAAAAGAAAAATACAGTTAATGCAGTTAATATGTGGAAAGTTGTACATTGGCCGAGAAAACCTTTATATGAACTCTGATGCAGGTTTACTAAAATACACCAACATATAATCCGCCGCTTTATATAGAAAATCTCCCTTTTTTACATGCTAATTTCATCAAGGTTCATTACGAAGACATAATAAACTGCATTAATGATTCTCCCTCTCAGGAGTAGAATTTCAACATCCATCTTCTCTGTCTAATAATACATCAGAGCGTCCTCACTGACCTTACCTTGACAGCCTCCCGTGATACATCAGCAATCCACTTATAGTCGAGGAGCGCATTGAAATGGGTTTTGCTACAGCTGATTTTTTTCAGGGTTCAGGGAAATAGACTCACTAAAATCATCAGATTTGACTGAATTTGTTTGCCGTCATAAAGCCAAGACAATGAAAGTGAAAAAAAAAAAAAATACCGTTCAAGGTTAATGTTCGTTTTTCTGCCCTTCCTTTGTTCTGAGGTCAGACATCAGAAAAAGAGCAGCAGGCCTGTAGTGGAGGTGATCCAGTGTCTCGCTGAAGGACGCTTTTAGCAGGACGGAAGTGCACCAAAACAACTGCTTTTACACAAATAATGTACCTGAAGTGTAGTCTCTTTAAAAGCTACATCCATCCAGAGTCTAAATAGCTGAACCAAATATATATGTCAGGCCAAATTCAAACTGCGGAGAAATGAACATTACTGACAGGAGTAGAAAGGCGACGAGAAACACCAACTTTTACTGTGAAACAGGAAATCTCCCAAATTAGACATTTACCATATCAGAATCAGAAAAGGTTTATTGCCACAGTACACTTAAGAGGAATTTGCCTTGGTGATTGGTGCATACATTTAAAAAAAAAAAAAACATTAAACATTTATATAAAATAAACAATAAATACACAAACAAATGTATACAAAATAGCTGTTAAGCATAAGTAAAAGGAGGCTGAATAGGTTGAGTGCAGAATGTGCAAAACAAATATAGCATGTGCAATGAGCAGGTGTATAGTCCAGGATGAAGGTTAAAGATGCAGTAGGTAAGACTTATAAAACTAACTTTCTGTCATATTTGCTGAAACTGACTCTATGTTCCAGTAGAACTACATAAAGCAGTTAATTTAAAAAAAAAATCTGTCCCTCCAGGATTTTTTTTTTTTTTTAGATTGTTGCGGCCCAAAATGCCTACTTTTGCGGGAGCTTTTGTAAAAAATTGCGATTAAAGTTGCAATGTCTTTTGTATGTTTATTGCAATGAAGTTGCGGGAGACAGTGAAAGTTGCAAAAAAAGTTGTGATTTTTTCTTTTTTGTATAGTTCTTTAAAAAATAAAAAGGAAACTTGTTTCGGAGAGAATAAAATTACTCTGGGCTGAGATTTCCTAGTAACCTTACCAAAAAGGCTCAGGATGCTCCAAATGTTGGTATAATATGAAAATGGCTGGTGGATTTAAGACAAAAAATAATAATTTATTGAATGACGGTTTTCATACCGTTTGATAAAGTACTTATTGGACTTTAACTTATCATTGCACTTACAATAACGAGCATAGCCGTCCTCAATTTAGGTCATCCTGTACATCTCATCTCTGGTTTTTCCTGCATCCACCGTGTGTGATTGTGTGTGTGCGCGTCAGTAGCGGGGGCAACTGTATGAGCAGCAGCCCCGCCCCCGCCCGCTGCAGACAGCCGACAGGATTGAAACAGCAGCCGCTGACTTTAGAGTGAAAAAACGTTAGAGCGTACATTGATGTTAAAATGTATACAGGTTGGCAGGACGGTCTGAAATGTTTTGCACGGTCTTTCGCTGTACGTTTTGTTGGTAAATGTGAGATGTTCGAGTCTCGTCTTCATATCGGAAACAAGCGCTCTCTCACTCCCGCTTGGTCATTGGCACCTAGAGTCACATTATAGTGACGTAAAGTCTGGCACGTGGGACTGAAACTCCAGTTATTGGTCAAATTTGCGGAAAAGTTGCGGTGATTGGTCAAAATTGCGAGTCGCACCAAAGTCACGGTGATTGGTTGAATTCGCATGAATTGGCGCGATTGCGACATCGCAAAATCCTGGAGGGACTGAAAAATCCATCTCCTCTGGCACCACCTACAGCCTGTAGTGTGATTTGCAAAAATCCACTGCTCCCTGTTAATTTACACCAATCAGGGCCAGGGGAGGGTGTCTAACTGCGTGTCAATCACTGCTCATGCACACACATTCATTTTACCTTGTGGGGGGAGGGGCTTAGGAGACCGTTTGGCCTCTAGCAGAAAGGGGGGAGGGACTGAGAAGTTGTTGATGTTCAAATTCTTTGGCTAAGACCTGGATCTTCACAATCATACCTACAGCACCTTTAATGCAAAGTGTAGTGTAACCAGCATATTCTTTATGAAGCCTATTGTAACCATGATTTGTCAGATTTTGTCAAACATGGTTAAGAACATGTAAAGTGTGGCCCATCTCCACTGTAGAGGAGATAACATTGATATTCTGTGCGGGTCCCCTTCCTCTGCTAGCCAAGGTCACTGACATGGATGAGTCAGCATCAGAAACCCCGCCGTCACACTCTACTTCCTTTTTTTTCCTCAAGGACAATCAACTCTTCTCTCTCTATTTTCCAATTTCTTTTCCCCCTTTCTTTCTTTCATCCTCCCCTTCCGTCTCTCCCGGTGTCTTTCTGATTCTCACCTTCCTTCCTTCCTTCATTCTCCCTCTTGTTTCTTTCTCTTTTCCATCACATGGGGATTACATTTCTTGAAATTCAGGGAGAAAAAGGGGTGAGTTCAGAGTGCCTCGCTGCCACAGAAAACTCGCAGAGAATCCAGCGCTGACCTCGATTCTCAGCTCACTTCTTACACTTTCTTTCACTGTTTTCGCCCGGGAAAAAACTTCAAAGAGCCGTGGGAGAGGCAGGGCTCTGGTCGCCTGGCGAACATCAGAGGACATCTCGAAATACTCCAACATTTCCTCAGCATGAAAGTGTGCCAGAGCGTGTGGTATGACTGAAAATCAGTCAAGAGGAAGGCATGATGGGATATTTCTGCTGCAGTCAGTCACACTTTTCAGACCTAACTGGTTGGATGTGCCGTAGTTATGGTTCTCAAATTGGAGGTCACATGTTTTAGGGCAAAACCGGACATTTTGTAAACAAGATATTAAATGTATCTGCTTTAACTTCTATTTCTGAGATAATAATTGCAGCTTTTAGCCTTCCTCCACGGGTTAGTCATGCAGCACAGCCTGAAAAAAATATAAACACCAAAATATAACCAAAAAACTGCTCACCTTTCTGCTTGTTTACAGTTGAATTCCTCTCAACTACGCCTACTTTCCACTCATAGAGGGTGACAAGTAGGAGTTTTTGGAGAAAAGTGTGAGCCAAAAAGGGTGTATCATTTGTTTTGGTGTGAAATTCAAAATGCTATATTCCCTCCAGAAATAGACACATAATATAACTGTCGTTGATGGATGAACTGAAAAAACAATTGTATGACTATTTTTTTGTTTATTGCATGGTTACAGTCTCCTTTTTAAACTTCAGTTTGTAACACTGTCCTTCCATATATAGTTCACAAAATGTAAATATTATATTTAGCAAATAAGAAATTAGCACACAATGTTAACCAGAAATGATACAATACATATCATTACTGTTTTTTTTTAAAATAAGATAAAATACGAGAATAAAATGTATAGTGCAGTATAAGAAATTAAAGAAAGGCAACATCAAAAAGAAAGGTTTTCAGCCTTGATTTAAAAGAACTGAGTTTTTGGCGGACCTGCAGTTTTCTGGGAGTTTGTTCCAGATATGTGGAGCATAGAAACTGAACGCTGCTTCCCCCTGTTTAGTTCTGACTCTGGGGACAGAGAGCAGACCTGTCCCAGACGACCTGAGAGGTCTGGGTGGTTCGTAGTGCAGTAGCAGATCCGAAATGTATTTTGGCCCTAAACCGTTTAGTGATTGTATGTATTAGTGCTATTTTTGGTCTAAATGCCCAGTGAATCTGCATACTGACAACTTTTGATACACTTAAGCTTGTCACTTTTCCAATGTGAACACACTACAGGCTTAAAACCTAAAATGTTGTATGTAAGGAACTGGGACACAGAGTTGGAGTTGGTGGAATATATAGCTGTTACTGGGGATGAAGGATAAAATATCACTATATGAAATAATCTGATTATATTTGGCCATTCAGGCTTTAATTTAGGAGAGAGAGAGAGCAAGAGAGAGAGAAAGAGAGAGAGAGAGAGAGAGAGAGAGAGAGAGAGAAAATTCAGATGTACAACTGTCATTGTGCTATAATAAGTCAGAAGTGAAACTTGACATCAGAGTTTGCAGCTGGCTCCGTGACAAGGCATAAAAAATATGTTGATGATCACACACTGCAGTGCATCTTTATTCATCTCCTCTGCCAGTCAGAGTTGTGGATTATGGACGGTTTGGCTTTCAAGTGGAACACTTTCTTTTGAGTTCACCAAGTCTCGTTGAATGTATAAAATATGAGGAACACCTGGTGTCTCTTCATAAAATACAACAGATATAGCAAGTGAATTCAAAGAAAGGATAAGATCCTATTTCGATTTGCAAATTTAAAGTTCCCTCTTCCCTCTACTTCTAGACAGAAGGACTTTTAGGCCTTGAAACAGAAGGTGGTAACAAGATGACTCAGGATGTTGACACTAGTGTCTACATGAAGATTCTTTCTTACTGAAGTGCATATAAAATAGAAAAGTAAAAAAATTAAATAAAAAAAGGTGGTTTTTTTTTACAATGTTTGTGCCTCTGCAAATTTTAGTCAAGCATCACTTGAACTTCTTGACTTTTTATTAGTAAACTCTAAAGAGAAATGCTCTCAAAAAAGACTACAATCATGCTGTAATTAAAAATGTTTAAGAGCAATAGCATTTTTATTTTGGGTTTGTCATTTTCAAGCTTGTGCAGAACAAAACATGGGTGCTTGTTAAGGATTTTAAGTATCAAAAGTACGTAAGTCAAGTACTCATTAGGCGGGATAATGGCCCCTGTAGAGCTAATTAAACCAGTATTATATACTGCCCAGCTGTTTATCTGGTTATGAGAACACCATGTGTTTGTGTGTTGAATCTTCTATCTTCTTTATCTTACACACATTAACTGTTAATGTCAAATATACATAGGTGGAGTAAAGTTTAGAAATGTTCCTACTGAAATGTAGTGGAGTAATATATATTACAAATACTCAACTACCTCACGCAACAAAATTTCAAAGAAAATGCTGTACTTTTTACTTCCCTGCATTAATTGTATCTGACAGCTGTATTTGTCTTCATTGATGGCCCATGCGTTGGTGGCATCACTTGTCATATAACGTGTTAAAATGCAAGTGTGTAAAGCCATTTGACTATCTAACTGCAGATGAACACAATTTATGTGAATGGCAGGCCTTTTTCACACTTGTGCATGCACATTTAGAAATTGCAACCTAATCTGAGCCATGCAGAGCTCCACTGTCCTACTCTGTATGTACGCACTGTCTTTGCTCCTGCGTGACCGCTCATGCTGAGAAAGGGATTGGCATGAATTGCATTTTCATATTTCACACACTCCAAAGCCCACAAATCCGAGCCACGGGTGACGGCGCGGAGGTTGCCGCGATCTCATGTTTGAGTTATAGTGTTAGTTATCATTGAAATCAGATTTCCCCCATGTGATCGATGAGTATACACAGAGAGTGGCAGGGATGGATGAGGCGCATAGCGGGAAGCCATAGATCCGTCGAGCTAATTCATACACTGAGGCTTTTCAAAGCCATCAGGAGGCACAGAGGATTGAATCATAGTTATTGATATTAACGTAGAGGCAGGAGGCGAAATTGGAGCTAAAAGCACAACTGGGGGTTGAGAGGGAAGCAGAGTCTTGGGTGTTATGGATATGGCCATGCATAATGCTGAGAATACTTACCCGAGGAGGATCTCGGCCAGCTTAGCTCCATGGGGATTTTCATGGTAATGCCTAGTTCAGGTGACAGCAGCATCACAGTGCTCTCAAAGATGCTCCAAGCTTTGAAAAGATGACTTTCTGCAAGTCCGTACTGCAATTTGCGATACAATGTAGACTCCCTGTTTACCTTGGCTAATACGTTTCAAAAACAACTCGGCTACTAAAAAAAGAAGTAGTTGACCCGCTTAGAGAAATACTTTAGCTTGTAAAGCTCTGTAGCTTATGATTATCAACAGCTCGGCGAGTCGGAAATGCAGGAGGCTTAAATTCCGAACCTCTCACTGCTTGGTTTATGACTTCCAGTGGTGTTTTCTACATTTTTTAAATGAACATCAAGACATCTTTTGTCTCTCTTTTATCCTTTAGATGACATGCCTATCAAACAGATGTCATCATGGCAATGATCGTATCATTGTTTTTTAGATAGAACGGCAAATTGTGTAAAATGAGAACCATGTCAGAAGCTACTATTGTATTAATGTGAAAGAGTCTTTTAGCTGCATGGATGATGGGAGAATTTTATTGCGGAGCTGAAGAGAGAGCCGCATTAGCATCTGCAGTCATGTGGGAAATACTACTACTGAAAATGCAAATCTAGTATTGATGGATTCTCCTAAACATAGATCTTGTTTGACAGTGAAAGCAAATCCCCTTTCCAAGTCATGCATTTAGAAGAGTTCAGTTTTAAACTTACGGCCTCTTGTCTAAGAAATTTTAACTACCAGTTCTATGTAAAATATAATATCACTTTTGCTTACCTTACTTTTGCTTGATTACCATAAATACAAAAAAAGGGAACACACAGTGTCAAGTATCAATATTCCATGATGCCTTTGCTCAGTTATTCACAAGAGCTGAGACGTACTGTAGATTTTCTTTTAGAAAAGTTCAGCTTCAGACACAATTGATGCTTATTTTCATGTTCATTTGCATACAGAACTACAGGGGGAGATACATGAACCTGTTAATTAGTTAACCTGTTAATTGGCTCTGGTATGTTAGGATTCAAAGGTGTTAGAAGTCACATCTCAGGTATGTACGAAGTGTATAAATAGGACAAATGAAAATGGGTGTGAAGATTACTAGGTAAAGGTGTGATAAGGTAAATCACCCTGCAAAAGAAACTGATGGATAACCAAGTTTTAGCAAAACAGATCTTTTGAATAGCTCTGCACTAAAACAGACTCACTCGGTGGTCGTTCACACTCATTATCTCATTGTAGAGACACAATAAAGAACTTTTGTTAACACTTTACATGAAGGTATCTACATAAGAGTGACATGACACTGTCATGAACACATGACACTGTCATGACACATGAACCCTAACCCTAACTATAACTTGTCATGACAAAAAACAAATGACACTTACTAAAAGAAGCGTTATGTCATAAACATTTATGACTTGTTTATAATGTTTATGACACGTTCATGACAGTGTTATGTCGCTCTTATGTAGATACCTTTAAGTAAAGTGTAGCTGAACTTTTTGATTTGTCTTAACTTACTGTATTTTTTTTTTTTAAGATTATTTTTTTGGGGCTTTTCCCTTTATGCGCCGCTGCAGGACTCAGCCAACATGGGGCGAACACTCTTACTGGGTGAGCTAGAGGCCGCCCCACTTCCTCTATTTTTAAGGCACAAAAACATACATATAAAATCAGTAAATAGCTTTCTATATAATTGTTGTTAATTGTTAATTAGTTGACAGATCTAATTGTTCATTTATTTAACTTGTCATTTGTGTGTGATCCTCTCAAAGGCAATTATCAGAAGCAATTATTTCGTTCCACAAAGAGTTTAACAAATCTTTGTCACATCTGACTCGGACATAATTGCTTTCAGGTCTTCTATCTGGCAGAACACACAACAAGCCAGTTATAATTAGGCATTAATTAATTTGTGTGTGAATGAACTAACATGATCTCAGTTATCTCATTAGATTGATTCACAAGTGGTTATAAAAAAAGCTTAAAAGAAAAAACTTTATTTTTCTACAAGTATAAAAACTACTTTGTCTGATAGTTAATTTAGATTTTATACAGGTCCATCGTTCATTCACAGCAAAACATTGACAGATATAATATTAGATTTAATCAATGAACAGTGTACTTAACCCTCTGAGGTCTAAGGGCATTTTCATATATCTTTTTAAGGGTATATGCATATAAATGTGTGTTTCATATCAAAATGTTCACAACAAACTCAGCTTTCTGGACAGTGAGGCCCAAATTTGTTCCAGAGCAATGAATAGAGATAATTTGGCCCATAAAGCTGAAAAGTTGATGTTTGCTTTTTTGAAATTTCTCAAATCTCTTGTGAAAACAAACCTAAAATCAATGGTTTTGGTGATTGAAATAAGTTTACAAAAGTCTCGGGTTCACTAAAGTAGCTTAACATATGACTATAATAGTAAATAAATGTCTAAAATGAAATGTTATAATATCCCTTTTAGAGTAGGACTGTTGTCAAACATGGCTTGGACTTGCGTCTTTTGTCCGCAGAGGGTTAAATGTGATTCTACCTCTTTGGCTCTGGATTACCTGCTTTATTTTACTCAGTTACATAAACGCATCTCCACAAAGCTAATTGGCTTGCTAGTTAGCTTTAGCATCTTATTTATAATAGAGAGCTGAAAGGAAACTATAACTTCCAGGTGGCACTGAAAGACTACAGCTAAAAGTTGCAAGGAACTGTAACGTTTTGCATGCTAACCAATTATTTTTAAAATTGCGAAGGATTTGAATTCTAATAGCAAATGTTGTAATAGATATAATTTATGTTAAAATATGGACAATAAACCACAGGAAGTTGATATTAGATATTTCAGGGGTTTGTCTGGTGGTTGCCAACAGCTACTGTTATTATAAAATGGGCAATGAACATCAAAATATGAAGATATCTAAAATAAAATGAATTAAACACAAGCTAAAAAGGTTGTAATAGACCAAGAATGAGCACCTGAAAGACACCATTTATGTTCAGTTTTCTCGTGCGTTTTTTTCGACTGATGTCACGTGAATTACTTCCAAGGTTATACACCATCAAAGATCTCTAGCCCTCTAGCCTGATGCAGTTCAGTGAACTGTCAAGACAGATGCACATGATTTAAACTCTGAGGGGGTGTGACAGCTGATAGGAAGTAGTTCCCATCATCTTGGAAGACTTGTATCCACGTTTACAAACGTAATATTCAAATCCTGATCAGGAAAACAACTGTTTTCATCAGAATGGGGATGATTCAGGTTTTCTATTTTAATAATAACCAATAAAACAACAAAATCTCATTCATTTGTAAAATGTTTGTCCATGAATTTACAAAGTCTTTGCACAACTCATTATGTTCAAGTCTGCATCAATACCTTTGTCTCTCAGATGCATTTAATGAGCCATTCTTAGGTATGTCCTTTAGTGTAAGCACAGGGATCAGAAAACCAGACATAGCTGTACAAAAAAAACACTGGTGTAAGATTATGCCTTCAAAGTACCAACTGATACTTTATTGATCCCTGTAGGGTCGGGAATTTTCAAACAATCTCCTATCCCTGACTGTCTTCATGTTGGTCAGGGTCAGCCATAACAGGTCTGTGTTTTATAGGGCTGAGCCCTTGAAGCATTCAGATGTTCAGTAACCTGCTTAAGGACACTTCAGCAGGGCAATGACCGAAGCTGAGACCTTGAATCGATAATGTTACCATAGAGCAAAGCCACTTCATGTGTTGTAGGAGCTTAATGCATATGCATATACCAACACAAGTCATGTGCTGTTGCCCAGCGAATACAATCTCTATTGTAATGTTTTATTGATTGTCTTAACAATTTTACCTCTCAAATAATTAGTTATTTGTAGTTTTTCTTGTTGTAGTTTCTGCATGTAGCACGTGTAGCTGAAATGTATGACAATACATTGTGTATTTTCAAAAAATTACAAAGTTTAAACAGCAGTTTGCCCAGATGAACACAATAAATACCCTATTTTTGTTGTTTCATTGTTTCCTGAGTGTAGGAGACCCCTGACAGCATCAAAAAAATATTTGTAGTCAATTCATGAATGTGACAGTGTAAACTTTAAATGTCTTTCCTGTCATCCAAACTTGCTTATTAGAGCAAATATTAGGTTAAAGAGCTTAAAAGCATAGCAACCATTATGTTAGATCAGTGACTGAATAATGGAAATGAAACATCGATGTCTAATGCCGAAACTAATATGCGATTAACATGTTGTCTCTTTCCCTCACACTGAATATATAATATAATAATATAATATATAATATCGCTTAGTAATATTAAAAAATATTTCAATTCCAGGTGGGCACTTTTCCTGAAAAAGTGTACCGTAAATGGCATATTGTACACAGTAAATTTTCCTCTCTGTTGTCTGTGTTTTACCTCCCCCATGACTCTGTGGTTGGGAGAGTCCTCGGTGTCGCCTGTGGAGAGTTTAGCCTGCCGCAGCGTCACCTCCATGACTCATTATTGCAGTGACGCTGGAGTAATTGCTTATGAAGTTCTGCGATTGCTCTCCATGATCTCTGGCACGCGACCAAACGTGCCACCCCGAGCTGTCACGGGTTGTTAGAGCATGCTCCAACACAAATACAGTAGTGCTTATCTGGAGAGCCAGACGAAGCTATCAGACCTACAAAGCCAGTTATCATATAATGGGCCAATGATCATGGTGATTAAAGTGGCTGCTAAAGTGATATCATCCTGGAAATCTTCAGGCAGGAAAATATTGCATTTTGGTGTATTTTTGACTTGATGAATTGTAGTTCTTTGATGAAATCTTTCATGGGTTTGATTTATAACTAAGGATAATTTTTACAAAGATTACTGGGATTCTTTCTTAATCAGACATAGTTCTTGGTTACATTGGTTGTCTTATGTTGAGTGCTCTGATCATAAACTTGTTTTAGACTTTTTTCAATCAAATGTACATTTCATTTACTTGCTTATGTTCATGATTGATAGTGTCATTAATCTAGTTGAATGTGCTTTGTCCACACATATTACTACGATAAAGAAATATATCCACAAGTAATTGGGTGTTGTAGTGACCTGCACTCTGTGTGTGCGTGTGTGTGTGTGTGTGTGTGTGTGTGTGTGTGTGTGTGTGCGTGCGTGCGTGCGTGCGTGCGTGCGTGTGTGTGTGTGCGTCTGTGTGTGGTCTGCCTTGTCCTTGGTGCCAACCTCAGAGGTGATAAATATCTCCTGTCCCTGCTCGCTCATCGCCAAGGCCAGACTTTGCGAGGCTGTCTTCCACTGATAATGGTTGCGAACAGGTGATAAAGCACAAGAATGATGTACCTCAAGCCTCCATTTCCCATGTACCCCAGAGATTTCCTGAGGTATGATGTGGAGGAGTGGTGGAGGGGGGGCTTCCTTAGTGTCCTATTTTCATTTCTCTTCCAACACATGAAAAATCATTCCCTGTTTCTGTCCGCTTTGCCAAATACTTCAATTGCTGACATGCTTCTTGTATTTCCACTTGCTCTGCTGCTGAGGTCCTCACTCTGTTTGGCACCTACACATCCACTGGACTTTTGGTGCCTTTAATTCACTGTAGTTTTTTTTAGTAAACTTTGGTTTATTTATCCATCAATCCTTATTAGACTTTAGACAAAATTTAAAGAAAAGTCCAATAATAAAATGAACAATGTTTGGTGATTTTTGTCAGTACAAGCTACACCTTTCACAGCAAGGAAGCTTTGTGTCTTTTTAATAGACACTTTAGAGGAGATTGGACTTGCCAGCATTCAGCTATAAAATAATCTTCCCTTGATCATCCCAATGGAGAAGCAATTTTCTGTACCGAGCGGGGCTTTCTCCTCTCCTTTTACCCAAAGGACAATTGTGTTCCAAAAACCAAATGATTCTCCTTGACTGAGTCAATAGTTGTCAAGGACCGGCACAGACAACTCAGAGTGAAAAGTGACTCAGTGCTGCTTTAACAAAAGTTTTTTTTTTCTCATCTTTTCAAGGTCTGACATAAATAAAACTTTGTGTAGGAGTTGAAGCTCAGCCACGGATCTTTAAAAGCATCACAATGCAACTATGACATTTACGTGACCTTTAAAAAGTAGGCGAGATGTGAATGTGAACATGTTTTTGTGACTTTATAAACATCACACTGATACCAGATTGGTTCCTTCTACCTCAGCAACACCTTTTTTTCATCCAGTCAAGGCAAATTTAAAAAAAAACATAAACTGCACACGAGGTGATTATCAAAATTGATTGTGTGAGATTTATCAGATTACGCTGTAAAATCTGTAATATCCCTGTTAAAGATAAACGTAAAAAATAAGACCCCAAAATGATGCAAGTTGTTATGGCCGACATTTCAGCAATTATCTATTTACACATCCAGCAGACACAGACCAAAATTAGCATCCATCAGAGTTGTGTTTCTATCCGCCTGTTAGCCTAAACATCAATATTCTGTATTCACTCTGCTTTTAGCTCTGTTTGGTCTCCACCAAATGCTGGGAAAATATCTGGTTCTGTAGTTGTTCCATTTTCTTTACCAGCTCATTGCTAACTTTGTCTGTCTGCCATTTGATTGTGGTCAAGTAACATACTGCGTACTACATACTGCATACTATATACTCAATAATGTATTGCATACTGCATACTAAATTAACAATTAGTTATGCCATTACCAGCAGACTGTTAAATACTGCAGTATACTCAGTAGGTGATTTGTACAATTTTAACATGGGGGGCGGACCCGGTTCGTTTCATTCACCAGTGACAAGCAATCCGCCCCGTGAACGACTCTTTGTAATACCCCCCAGCCCATCCCAGATCTAAGCCAATACTGAAGGGCGGAATTTAGAGAAAAAGTTGCAATTACAAATCCATCTGCTACTTCAGCACCTAAAACAGTGCCATGGATTTATAAATACACAGCACAGTTAGGATACTGATATTTCAGAGCCATGGTCGGGGCCATAGATTCAAACTTGAAAACCTCAGTCAGATAAAGGATCAATGACTCAGGCCTAACATATTCAACTACCCCTCTGCCCCTGCACTCTCTCTGCTACTAGGAGATGGAGAGAGAGGGGGGGGAGGGGGTGGCAGGTAAACAAGGGACATGCATTGTTGTCATTTTTCCAACAAGGGGGATGGCACGGCTGTAAAACTTAAACAATTTGCTAAAAGGGGTTAAGAAGCTCTTTAGAGCTTTTTTGACTTAACTGTGGTCTTGTAACATGACTAAAATATTTGGGATACAACTCATGGAGGACACTGAGAGACAGAAGAACACAGCTAACATTTTCAGCATGCTCTCTCACTGTACCCAGTCACAATGTTTTTTGCTTTATGGTAAGGCTCCCTTGGTGGTCATCCACTAGGTTTTGGGACCACCTTCCTCCCAGCCCTGGGCAGGAGACTGATGGCGATGGTCTGGATGGTTGGCGTGGTCCGTGGGGACCCGCTGGTCGGCAGCCGCAGGAATGCTGAGGACCGATGACAGATGGCAGGGCAGGGACACAGAGTCCTTGAGCTGATCCCGCTGTTTCCTCTCTCTTTCTTTATCACTTTTTTCTGTTTTCCCTCTGGTCCTCACAACACCCTTTCCCTTTTTCTTTCTCTTTATTTCTCTCAATCGGTCTCTCTTTTTCTAGCTCTCCAGTCTCATCTTTCTTTATCTGCCAATTTCCTTGTATCTTCTCTCTCTTCCTCATGACTTTTCCCTGATATGGATTTCTTGATTATCTTTCGATCACCATTCCCCTTCAATGCCCTATGGCATTATTTCTCTTTTCTCTTTCCTGAATACCACCTGTTCTCTTTTTTCCTCAGTGCTCTTTTCCATAATTGTAAATGTTAGTAAATGTCTTATTTGTAATTTATGCACGGCCATTTTTTCACTCTCATTCTACAGTAGTTAACCTTATTCCTCTGTCCTTGTTTTTCTCCGTCTTCACTTTCAGCTCTCTATCTCTTTTTCTGTCTTTGGGCTCCACAGGGGACTCTTCTCATGTGGTCTCACCCGTCCGTCAGCATGAAACACGCAACTCATGCACACACACACACACACACACACACACACACACACACACACACACACACACACACACACACACAAGTGGAAACACTTGAAAACACCTGGAGGACACGCACTCGATTATACTCTCTGCTCTGACAGCCCACAGTGGCTGTGCACACTTACAGTGACACACTTGCACAGAGTTAAGAGCTGTACATTTTGTTCCAATTCTTTAACACCCAGCAGAGCCTCATCCACACACACAGAGCACCACAGATACTTCCAGACACTCACCCCTTGTGTTTTCACACGCTCTCAAAATCTAAAGCCAGCATTTTATGTAACTCTGCCCAGTCTAATCCACCGCATGACCCGACCATCCATAACTTCCAGAGTGCCCCCTGATCCCTTTTCAGTTTCTACTCTTATTCTAACTAAGCAGAGAAAGCATTCTACTACTTTTTCTAGCTCTCCCTGCTTGGGGCAGTGCACTAAACATGTTAGGTTTGCACTGTGTGGTAATAGAATGACTTAAAACTAGTTTTAGCCATCCTGGCGATGTGCTTCTGAGGATGGCAATGGATAGATTGGCGTGACATTTTCTACAGACATTCATGATCCACAGAGGATGAAGCCTGCTGAGCCTGACTTTTCACTTTTCATTTCATGTGAGGTTGGAATTTTTTTTACTAGTGAGATGCCTCGGCAACTATTAAATGGATTGCCATGAACTTTGGTGCAGATATTTATGGTGCCCAGAGGATGAATCTTTGGTGACTCTCTGACTTTTTTCTCTAGCACCAGCAGGTTGACATATACAGTTCAGAGTGAAATGTCTCGACATCTGATAGATGGATTACCATGCGATTTAATGCAGATATTGTCTTTGTGAGTTTTTGTGATATTCTCAACTTGTATCCCCATCAACCTATACTTTGGCTTCAGTATCTATTTAAAAGTTAGGTTTTCTTTACAATGAGCATTACGGCATCACAGAGCTGCTAGCATGACTGTAGACTCTTTTTCTTGAGTCATGTGAAAGACAAGCAAGTACAAAAGTAATATTGATCCCTTTCCAGTTGATGTCCTGACTAGTTTTGATCTGGTGTTCACAGACATCTGATGTGCAATCGGTCTCTTCTTTAGTGTCCTTGCCATTTATTGTTCCATTAAGCCATTGCATGTCATTCAGCACAGCTATCTTCCTATCGGGTCCTATTTTTTGGATGTACCAGCACATACTGTAACTTAAAGTGTTGAATGGTTCTGGTTGATGGGTTTAGATTTAGATTAGATTTTATTTGTCATAGAAGAGATTTTAGAACTCCAGTTAAAACCTTTATTTGCAGTTGCCTTTTTCTACCATATTAAGTAATCAACAAGTTGCCTTGAATCGCTCTGATCGTGATGAGGGATGAGTTATTCATTGTGCTTTCTAATTAAGTACTTTAGACCATGTTTCCATGTTTTTCTAACTGCAGTTAAGGCTCTCTGCTCTTCCTCTGGAGCTTTGTCGTTTTGCTTACCGTTCCCAGACTCCACAGCTGGCAGCGTTTGATGACACCAAGGCTTTTGGGAACGACAACTGTCTCACGCTTCTACACAGCAACTTTGTCACAATCAGACAAGTTAATTAGCCCTGAGCATCGAGATTAGTCATGTGGAAGCTTGGCAGAGGCACTTCAACATGTGAAATACAAGAGATAAAATGGCATCAGTTGCAAAGAAGTCAAAAACATCAGCAGTAGGCCCCAAAAAAGAGGTTCATCAGTCTGATATGACAGCTAATGTATACTGCAAAATACTTCTTTTAATGAGAGAATAATTGTAACTAAACAAGATTAAACAGATTGAGTTAATCATGTGTTAAAAATGCTACATTACTGTATATCCATATTGTAACCTAATTTTATACACTTTACTAGCAATAATTTACATTTTAGTAGTGATCACTTCTAATGAGAATGGGAAAATAGATCATGTCTTATGTCTTGTTTGAGCTTGGACTTTATGAGATATATCTTGGTACTTTCTTGTCATCATGTCATGTGATTTTAATTTGAATCTTCAGACGCTAAAGTTTAACAAGTTTAATTTTCAAAAATGTCTCTGTTCAGCATGACCATAGAAGAATCTAATATCCCTGAAGTGAGAAGGGATTTTCTGCAACAGAGTCAGCTTGCTATGCATACAAGATTTGGGAAATCTCCTCAAGCTACCAGCAACAAATCAGGCGGAAAGTTTGCAGGCCCATATAGCAGTTTGGTTTGGCCTGTGGGGCAAAGCAGACGGAAATATTCTCTAAGACTAGTTCTTATGAGTGTTACTGCAAGAAAATAACTCTACAAGGTTCTGCTGTATGAACTGACAAAACAACATGTTTTCAGGTGAAGGACCATCTCCCTCTGTCTCTCTGTGTGGATGTTGTTTTCGTGTTGCACAGGAGTGAATGGCAGCAAATGGCTTTATATGCTTTGTTATGGCTTGCTACCTGACAGCTCGAACAGTGTTGACCGTGTGCACACACCAGCAGAAGTTTTTAATGTTCACTGCCAACTATAAATAAATCTTTTTTTTCTGCAATATCTGCGCATGGTTGATACAGTATGGTTAACATTAGGGAGTGGTTGTGGTTGTGGCACATTGTGTAAGGTTAAGGTTAGGCAATTATAAAACAGATCGAGAACTCTGGTCTTCACCACAACCTTCTCACCCTTACTCTCTACATCCCTACATAAAAGGACATAGGGTACTTGTTTCCGGATTGGCATTGGACATTACAGGTCCTAGGGATACTGGGGTAGTAGGACAAAACACACCGGCTGTGTGATGACATGTGAAGCATGTCATTTGATGCCCGCAGCACACACCAGATGCTCCACACATTTTCTTTTTTGCGTCTTTCTAGACTGTCTTTTGCCATCATCAGAAAAAGAACCATTACATTTACACTTAAAATATGAACTGATGCTCCGATCCAGAGCAAGTTAACAGTAATGGTAATGGTATGGTAGGAAATGCCTAATTTCCAAAAATAATTAGCAGTTAGAAGTGATGAAATAAGGAAACAAACAAAAGTCAAAGCTACAATACAAGTCCAAATTGTAATAAACAGAAAATAATTATAAATGTATATTTGCTTGGTCTCTTGTTTAGCCTATCTAACACGTATGATGGGATTAGTAGCAGAGTGACCTCCAGTGTTGGTTTATTATGGTTCTTTCAACAGCACTCAAAGCCTTTTGTTCTCAGGGCTTGACCCTTAGTACAAGTGGACGCGTTGCATGAGGCTGAAATTCCTGTTGGAGATAGCAAAGGACAAAGTGAGCAGCACAAAGGCAATCAAGAGAATTGCTAATAATTTATTGCAGTGTCTTTTATCTCAGACTCTTGTTTGTGGCGCTCACCTCTTGTTCCATCTGATCACACTTGACACAAAGACACTTTTGTCTTTGCTTCACTCAAGGGAAGATTGTGGTGCTCTTTCACTGGCCTGAAATGGATTGAAATACAAAGCAATGTCTATTGAATTATCCAAATGCTAGATGTATCACTGTGCACACAAAATGGTTAGCAACAGCGGATAACTGAAATCTATTATGTGCAATTACTGTGAATAATAATAATAAAGATTTTTTCCTGACAATTTGTATTATTTCTCACTTTACTCTCTCTCTCTCTCTCTCTCTCTCTCTCTCTCTCTCTCTCCACCAACAACAGGGGCCACCAAAGACATGGGCAAGATGCTTGGTGGGGAGGAGGAGAAGGATCCCGATGCTGCAAAAAAAGAGGAAGAAAGGCAAGAGGCACTGAGACAACAGGAGGAGGAGAGGAAGGCCAAATATGCAAAAATGGAGGCAGAGAGAGAAAACCTTCGACAGGGCATTAGAGATAAGGTAAAAAATATTCCAATACAGATAATAAAGGTTCTTGTTTGCTTGTGGAATCATTGGACAGCATCTGAATCCCGCTTTCCGAAACTGACAAACAGACAAACATGCCCACTTT
The DNA here is from genome assembly GCF_008315115.2 of Sander lucioperca. Classification (NCBI taxonomy): domain Eukaryota; kingdom Metazoa; phylum Chordata; class Actinopteri; order Perciformes; family Percidae; genus Sander; species Sander lucioperca. The sequence continues at coordinate 43,914,262 of NC_050173.1, read as the reverse complement.
AAGTACCGATTGGCCAGCTGTGAAAGTAATAGGATTTGAACGTCTCTTTCAAGCCCTCTTTAATTCTTTGCACAACTATGTTTGTCACTTTTCGTGTGAAAAAAACGATTATAACACAATTATAACACACAATTATGACACCATGAATGCATTTGTGGAGAGACTTTCTGAAAGTGTGCACCGTTATCTCCATTTGTATGATTGATCGCGCTACTTTTTTAGTGTGATGCATACTGAACCCTTAATGTTGCCTGGATTAATATGTGTATATTAACTTTCTGCAAAACATTCATTTTATTTAAAAATGTCCCTAAAATATCCGACTAAAGCATGATTGAAGGATGAGTTCATCTACATTACAGGAAGACATGTTTTGCAGACATGTTGTTTGCAGATATGTTGAGTTTTTACCCCTAAGATTTCTGCCAGCCCCATAATACAATGGCGATTAATTAAATTCCACTTTTATTTTAAAGACCCAACAGCAGCATGTCTTTGCAGAGACAATTTTCGCAGTTAACCTGGATAATCTAAAGCAGTTGTCTGTACTGTGAGGTGCATCGCATATGTTGCAGACTGGTCAGGTTCGTGAACACAAGTGTGCTGTATGTGGTTCCGTTAACACGAACAGGGTTCCTTGGTGATGAAAATCAGTTTTAAAAGCTTCAAAGTGACTTTTTTTATCTTACTGATCCCTTTTTTGTCTCTGCAAGATTATCTTGTCTTTGATAAATTCATGCTTACTATTTAATTCATCTGTTGTAAAATGTTAATTAATGGCATCATCATCAAAGTGTCTGCAGCTTGCAGTCAAATGTTCTTCTTGACATTGCTAATATTTCATTGAATATTTGACTAGAACACTCTTTGAGAGCTTTCAAGTTGGGTTTAAAACTGTTCCATGTGTAGCCCTTGTGACGCTATCTTTGGAATGCAGAACTGATCCTCAAACTGATGCCCAGTGGACCTTTAGTTTAGTTTTGGAAAGAATAGAGACGAGGGAGACGGAGCGATATGACAGCATATCTTTGGAAAGTGTTTGATTATCGTGAGTGGTGAGGGGCTGACTAAGCATGACTGTCTTCTCTTTCAACTGATGCAGGCTTTTGTAATTTTGTAACAAGTCTGAGGGTGAGAGAGAGACCGACTAAGACAGATTGCGAGAGAACAAAACAGAGCGCCATAGAGGGAAAGTAGAGAACAAACAAGGGAGCAGAGGGAGATACAGAGGAGATATCCAGCAACCAATCACACCCATGTTTTACTGTCATAAAGTCTGGAAGAGACATTTCTTAGATATTGAACTAACACGCATGATTCCACTCTTCAAATCTAGTGCAAAGGTACCCAATTTTGAATGAACATGTTGTTTTCACAAGTTATTCTAAAGATGGATAAATGATACTCGTCTCTATCCATGTTGGAATACCTCCCCATCTTCACTGTCAAATAATGAAGCCAATCATTTACATACATATTATAAATGTATAAATTATTCCTACAAAAAAGATAAAAGCATTCATGTCATGTGAATTAGTTTAATGGTCTGCTGTTATTGTAGCCATAAGCATGCCAAGAGTGAAGAGATAAAGATGAAGAGTCCAAGTATTAGATATAAACTCTACTGTCTTTCACTGATAGTTTTATTTGCTGCAGCTTCCTGCTGATTGACCCTTTAGTTTTATAGCAGGAACTGGTTTGGCATTTATTGCTGCCATTATTGTTGAGAAAAAACATTTGCGCTTTAAGACCGGGGATCACAAAGCTGCGTCTTATTAGCTGACAGGGGATGAAGAACTTAAAGGAGATGGAGCCCAAATGGTCTCACTGGCTGCAGAAGGAATCCTTCAAATTCAGTGTTTTATTTATATATATATATATATATATATATATATATATATATATATAAGACCAGAAGTGAAGCACAACCCATGGGCCCACCACCTGTGGGAGGAACCGCTGGGGTCGGGTGCGCTGCCACATGGGTGGCAGTGAAGGTCAGGGGCCTCGACGGACCAGACCCGGGCAGCAGACGCTGGCTCTGGGGACGTGGAACGTCACCTCTCTGTGGGGGAAGGAACCGGAACTTGTGCGGGAGGTGGAGCGCTACCAGTTGGATCTGGTGGGGCTTACCTCTACGCACAGTCTCGGTTCTGGAACCATACTCCTGGATAGGGGTTGGACTCTTTTCTTCTCCGGAGTTGCCCAGGGTGTGAGGCGCCGGGCGGGTGTGGGGATACTCACAAGCCCCCGGCTGAGCGCCGCTACGTTGGAGTTTACCCCGGTGGACGAGAGGGTCGCCTCCCTACGCCTGCGGGTTGTGGGGGGGAAAACTCTGACTGTTGTTTGTGCGTATGCACCAAACAAGAGCTCGGAGTATTCGGCCTTCTTGGAGACCTTGAATGGAGTCCTGTATGGGGCTCCAGTAGGGGACTCCATAGTTCTGCTGGGGGACTTCAACGCGCACGTGGGCAAAGATGGAGACACATGGAGAGGCGTGATTGGGAGGAACGGCCTCCCTGATCTAAACCAGAGTGGTTGTTTGTTGTTGGACTTCTGTGCTAGTCATGGATTGTCTATAACGAACACCATGTTCGAACATAGGGATGCTCATAAGTGTCCTTGGTACCAGAGCACCCTAGGCCAAAGGTCAATGATCGATTTTATAATCGTTTCATCTGATCTGAGGCCGTATGTTTTGGACACTCGGGTGAAGAGAGGGGCAGAGCTGTCAACTGATCACCATCTGGTGGTGAGTTGGGTCAGAGGGTGGGGGAAGACTCTGGACAGACCTGGTAAACCCAAACGGGTAGTGCGGGTGAACTGGGAACGTCTGGAGGAGGCCCCTGTCCGACAGACTTTCAACTCACACCTCCGGCGGAGCTTTTCGTGCATCCCTGTGGAGGCTGGGGGCATTGAACCCGAGTGGACAATGTTCAAAGTTTCCATTGCTGAAGCTGCGGCGGGGAGCTGTGGTCTTAGGGTCTTAGGTGCCTCAAGGGGCGGCAACCCACGAACACCGTGGTGGACACCGGTGGTCAGGGAAGCCGTCCGACTGAAGAAGGAGTCTTTCTGGGATATGTTATCCCAGGGGACTCCGGAGGCAGTTGCAAGGTACCGAAGGGCCCGAAGGGCTGCAGCCTCTGCCGTGAAAGAGGCAAAGCAGTGGGTGTGGGAGAAGTTCGGAGAAGACATGGAGAAGGACTTTCGGTCGGCACCAAGGTGCTTCTGGAAAACCGTTCGCCACCTCAGGAGGGGGAAGCGGGGAACCATCCAAGCTGTGTACAGTAAGGATGGGACGCTGCTGACCTCAACTGAGGAGGTAATAGGGCGGTGGAAGGAGCACTTTGAGGAACTCCTAAATCCGACTAATACGCCCTCTATGGTAGAGGCAGAGCTGGAGGATGATGGGGGATTGTCGTCAATTTCCCTGGTGGAAGTTGCTGAGGTAGTTAAACAACTCCACAGTGGCAAAGCCCCAGGGATTGATGAGATCCGTCCAGAAATGCTTAAAGCTCTGGGTGTGGAGGGGTTGTCTTGGTTGACACGCCTCTTCAACATTGCGTGGAAGTCAGGGACGGTGCCTAAGGAGTGGCAGACCGGGGTGGTGGTTCCCCTTTTCAAAAAGGGGGACCAGAGGGTGTGTGCCAATTACAGGGGTATCACACTTCTCAGCCTCCCCGGTAAAGTCTACTCCAAGGTGCTGGAAAGGAGGGTTCGGTCGATAGTCGAACCTCAGGTTGAAGAGGAACAATTCGGATTCCGTCCTGGTCGTGGAACAACGGACCAGATCTTTACTCTCGCAAGGATCCTGGAGGGAGCCTGGGAGTATGCCCAACCGGTCTACATGTGCTTTGTAGATCTGGAGAAGGCGTATGACCGGGTCCCCCGGGAGACACTGTGGGAGGTGCTGCGGGAGTATGGGGTGAGGGGGTCCCTTCTCAGGGCCATCCAATCTCTGTACGACCAAAGCGAGAGCTGTGTCCGGGTTCTCGGCAGTAAGTCGGACTCGTTTCAGGTGAGAGTTGGCCTCCGCCAGGGCTGCGCTTTGTCACCAATCCTGTTTGTAGTATTTATGGCAGGATATCGAGACGTAGTCGGGGTGGAGAGGGGTTGCAGTTTGGTGAGCTGGGGATCTCATCGCTGCTTTTTGCAGATGATGTGGTCCTGATGGCATCGTCGGCCTGTGACCTTCAGCACTCACTGGATCGGTTCGCAGCCGAGTGTGAAGCGGCTGGGATGAGGATCAGCACCTCTAAATCTGAGGCCATGGTTCTCAGCAGGAAACCGATGGAGTGCCTTCTCCAGGTAGGGAATGAGTCTTTACCCCAAGTGAAGGAGTTCAAGTACCTTGGAGTCTTGTTCGCGAGTGAGGGAACAATGGAGCGGGAGATTGGTCGGAGAATCGGCGCAGCGGGTGCGGTATTACACTCAATTTATCGCACCGTTGTGACGAAAAGAGAGCTGAGCCAGAAGGCAAAGCTCTCAATCTACCGGTCAGTTTTCGTTCCTACCCTCACCTATGGTCATGAAGGCTGGGTCATGACCGAAAGAACGAGATCCAGGGTACAAGCGGCCGAAATGGGTTTCCTCAGGAGGGTGGCTGGCGTCTCCCTTAGAGATAGGGTGAGAAGCTCAGTCATCCGTGAGGAGCTCGGAGTAGAGCCGCTGCTCCTTCGCGTCGAAAGGAGCCAGTTGAGGTGGTTCGGGCATCTGGTAAGGATGCCCCCTGGGCGCCTCCCTAGGGAGGTTTTCCAGGCACATCCAGCTGGGAGGAGGCCTCGGGGAAGACCCAGGACTAGGTGGAGGGATTATATCTCCAACCTGGCCTGGGAACGCCTCGGGATCCCCCAGTCGGAGCTGGTTAATGTGGCTCGGGAAAGGGAAGTTTGGGGTCCCCTGCTGGAGCTGCTACCCCCGCGACCCGTTACCGGATAAGCGGAAGAAGATGGATGGATGGAGAAGTGAAGCAGCTGTCAAACAACCAGCCAGATGCTATTATTTATCAGTGTGTTTTAGCCTTGAAAGTCCATTACAAACATTCTTCTATTTAGTTGTTATTCTTTTACAAATGATTTTCCAGACTCTAGCCCATCACTTACACATTAAATAATGTCTCCTATTTTCCTTGAAAGCTTTTGTTTTAAAAGCAGATATTATTGAGCTGGATGCAAACTTTAAAAACAATGGCAAACTAATTTGAATAATGGCAAACAAAATATTTAAAAACCTGACTACTTTTTCCTCAACAACCCCATTGCTTCACTTTACTCTAAAAAGACACACACAGATGCTTACACTGCCCCCGCCTCGAAAACATCTGCACAGCGGAAATGGACACTAGTAGTCTTCCTTTAAAATATTTATTGCTGCAGAATCACATTCACGGCCCCCTGGGAGTGCAGCAGAGAGGTCATGGAGGAGTCCAGCTCATTTTCCACATCTCTGCCTCAAGATCAACCATCCTGTTGACCTTCCTGTGCTCTGCAGTCCACCTGTAGTCATTTTACTCAAACTATACTTTAGGTAACAGTGAATCCAGATCCAGAACATTTTCATCAAAACAAATGCAAACAAGATAATGATACTGAAATGATCTTGAAGTTAGAACTAATATCATCTACTCCCCATCTGTTCAAATTAATAAAAGATTCAAGTTCAATTAAGGAAGCAGTGTTTAAGCTGACGTGGATCATTAGTGGTACTTTGTCTTAGCCTGTCCAGACTTGTTTGTTTCATGTTGTCATTGTGCAACAACCTTCTCCAAAATATCAGCAGGCGAGGGATTCTTTGGTGTCTAAATGGCATTACATGATGTAGTTGAAATTGAAAGTTTATTCTTGAACTTGGAAGCATCCGTCCATCCATTATCAGTAACCAATTATCCTATTCAGGGTGGGGATGGTGGAAGAGGAGCATATTGTAGCTGACACTGGGCGAGAGGTGGGGTACACCCTGGACAGATTGCCAGTTCATCACAGGGCTGACACATAGAAACAGACTACTATTCATGCTCAATTACTACGGCAATTTAGAGTCAATAATTAACCTAAAGGAAATGTTAGAACCCGGGGAATAACCCACGCAAACACGGGGAGAAATGCAAATTCCACACAGAAGAAGGGCCCAAGCTGGCCAGCAGGTTTGAACCTGGAACCCTCTCGCCCCAACACTTGAAAGTAGCAGTTGACAAAACAATCTCAACCACAAGTTCCATTTAGTAGCTTTTCCAGACCTTTGGATCATTTCACATGGGCTTCCTCAGCAGATGTAATTTGTCCAGTTGTTATTGTGTTTTTTCGTATTGTGTTTTTACATTTGATGAGTATTACGGAGAGATGACTAAAATTGCACAAGACAGCTATAAGCAAGGCGCTGGTGAACATATTTCCCAGCTGTTGTTATTCTTTCTATGTTTAAATTGCAATTTTGTGCTCTTTCTCCTCTAAACACAGTCTTGATTTAATTGAAGTTTGTTGTGGCTCAGGGCTTTGTACGCGAATCGTTAGCATTGTACATTACTCCGCTTATGTGCCTCTGCCTGTAATTGGTACATAAAATATCCAAAAAGGTCAAATTAGACCAAGCAGCAGTTAAAACTCCCATGTGCACTCCCAAACCCAGAAGCACAAGCACGAAAACAAAATTTATCTTCAGCTCCAAGCCTGCATCTAATTCAAGAAATCGATAGTAACTGCTGTTCATGCAGGATGCAAAAAAGCTGCAGTACATTGTGCTTAAACTTAATGAGGAAGCAGCCTGAAGCTAATTCATGCAAATGAAGAAATGTGAATTACTTTGCAAGAGTACCAATCATTTTCAACCAATTTACCTCAATTGCATAAAATGATCATTTCACGCCTCACGCATCTCTACTTTTTAAGTAAAGTAAAAATTGCCACATTTTGAAGTCAGTCACAGTATTCTCAGCAGTGAGTGAGCACCAGGCTTCTTTCTTCCTTTTTGAAGTGAGGGGAAAAGCTGTTCCCACCTTTATTCTAAACATAGAAATCATTTCAGACAGGAACACGTTCGTCATAGATTTAACGGTAACACTTTACTTGAAGGTATCAACATAATTGGGACATGACACTGTCATAATGACATTACACTGTCATGAACATGTCATAAATGTTTTAAACACGTCATAAACGTTTATGGCTTCTGTCATTAAGTGTCATTCTGTTTTTGTCATGACAAGTTGACATTGTTTGGGTTGTCTTGATTATGACAATTTCACATTAGTCAAAGTGACATTACCCGAAGTTGTCTTGGTCATGAGAAGTTGACATTAAATTAGTTTGGGGTGTCTTTGTAATGACAACTTGACATTAACCAGGATGACATTACCAGAAGATGTATTTGTCATGACAACTTGACATTACAGTTCTTTTGAGTGTCCTTTTTAAGACAACTTGACATTAAACAGGATGACATTATGTCAAGTTGTCATGACAAAGACATCTTCTGGTAATGTCATCCTGGTTAATGTCAAGTTGTCATTACAAAGACATCCCAAACTAATTTAATCTCAACTTGTCATGACCAAGACAACTTCTGGTAATGTCATTTTGATTAATGTCAAGTTGTCATAATCAAGACAACTCACACAATGTCAACTTGTCATGACAAAAACCGAATGACACTTAATGACAGAAGTCATAAACGTTTATGACTTGTTTATAATGTTTGACACGTTCATGACAGTGTCATGTCATTGTTATGACATTGTCATGTCATGATTATGTCAATACCTTCAAGTAAAGTGTTACCGATTTAACCATTTATTGCAACAAATGGAAATACAGTTATGCTTGGCGCTGATGGCTCCACTCTTGATAATGTTGTAACGTGTTTGGTTAAATATGAGTAAAAAAAAACTAAATAAAAGTTGCACTTTCACAGTAGGAACAAAACCAGAGCCCATTACTGGACACAATGTACTGTAGGTAGGGATGGTGCAAAAGTGCTGAAAGAAATAGTTTAACATTTTGGAAATTAAACTTATTTGCTTTCTTGCTGAGAGTTTAACGATACATTTGATAAAGCTCTCATGTGTGTGTGCTAATTATGTAGCAGGAGCCAAGAGGCAATTAGCCTAGCTTAGCTTACAGACTAAAAAGTAGGGGGAACAGTTAGCCTTCCCTAAAAGACAGTGGTTTAATGGAAAGTTATGGGACTTCCTGGAGCTTCCCCCTGCTTTCAGTCGATATGCTAAGCTAAACTAATTACCTCTCGGTTCTAGTTTCATAGGGAGCGGACAGAAATGAAAGAGGTCTCAATCAAAATCTAAATCTTTGCAAGAAAGGACGTGAGCGTCTTTCCTAAATTTGTTTAAAAAAAGGTTTAACTTCAAACCAGTGACCCCTCGAGAAATAAATCTGAACGGGGCTTAATATGTATTCTTTTTGTCTGTCCTGTTTAGTATGGCATCAAGAAGAAGGAGGAGAAGGAAGCCGAGGCAGCGGCTGCTATGGAGCAGGCCTCCGAGGGCAGCCTCACCCGTCCCAAGAAGGCGGTTCCCACCGGCTGCGGCGACGAGGAGGAAGAGGAGAGCATCGTGGATACGGTCATGAAATTCATCCCAACCCCGCTCATGGATATGTTCAATAAAAAGTAACAGTGTTGGGTGAAATGTGGTTAACTTTGTTAATCTACTTTCATAACGTTCGTAACGTTCATCGAACCAAGACTACTGCCGTATACCACCCTGCCCCGCCTAAACCTGCAGTCACACTTTTCTCCACCCTCCAGCCCCTTTAACCCAACTTCTAAGTTTTCCTGGGAACTTGGCATGACTTTGTCCTTGATTTAAAATAGCTGATCTCTGATGGTGATATATACTTTTTAATCTCTCATACAGAGCATCTTTCTTGATAACCCTATTCTAAGAGTATGTAACACCGACACAGATCTAATGTCTTTACTTCAAGGCAAATCTTATGCCACGTTTTTTTAAATGTCGGGCACTTAGAATAAAATCAGATATCACCCATCATTCACCCTTTTTGTTTGTAAATAGCCTCTAGTTATGAAAAAAGAGAGAATTATATATGAGTGAAATATGACATATAACAAGATGACTAAGAGTATAAGCCATATTTTTAACTTTTAGGAAATTATCCAAATCATATCAAAATTTGATTGAATTTTCCTGTTCTGTTCTTGCTAATATTTGATACATACAGTGTATATAAATCCATTTTTATTAGTTTTCCGTTGTGAGGATTCACCCTGTAAACTGTCCCCTTTATGTCCCCTTTGGTTTATTGTGAACGTGTAATATGAGCACTGGTAGAGTCAAAACATCACCTGTAAAACCAGAAAGTGATGGAATTCATTTAAAATGAGACAATTTTGTTTTGTTCACTTTTTTTTTCAAGCATGCAGTTAACTTTTGTGAAGTGAAGTACACATTTGGATACCATTGCATTTGTTATGATAAAGCGAAATACATTAATATATGAGGCAATAACTGGTTTTCCATTTTTATCTAATTGACATCTTGTCCACCAGTAAGAGATCATTGACTTTGTGTCTGAAATGTTCTTCCATGGGGAAAACTATGAATGTTCTCCATACATGACGTTCGTCTCAAAAGCAGTTAGGTGACATTCTTACTATACATTTACTTGCTGTACATGTTTGTGTTTGAACACTCACTTTTTTATGTCCTGTGGCAGGTGTCGCTCGCTCTGCTTCTGCAGTAGCATGTGTAAATCTTAGACCAGGCCAGCTAATTTGGATTTTTGTTGACATTTCCATCAATTTTTTTGTAAGAAAAAAAGAAACTTCACAAACACAACCATGTTGTGAACACACTATATGTGAACAGACAGTGACAATAGTGCAATATATTGTTCAAGATGAAGTTGTCCTGTGTCCGTTGGTTAAACCTAAATCAGCAATAACAGACAATCTTCAGTGTTGTGTGCTTAAACGTTCTCCTTAATGTGTTAGTCGACATTAAAGGCACAGATGTGTCAGCATAGTGACAGTAAAGCCTTTGTATAGGTCAGACATACTTGATTATAAAAGAGAATGGGGGGGGGATTTGTTTCGTGTAGTAAAAAATGTTCAGTCATGTGTTACAGAATTTGAGCACAATCAGGATTTGTGTTCGAAATCATAAGCCAAACGGCAAATCAAACTGTTTTCAAAGGCATACATTAACAATACATGCTAATGACAAATTAGATGAAAAACATGAAAGCTCCATGACCGTACAAGAGAAAATGTTTACCTGCTCAGTAGAGTCCAATCTGTCCTGCTTGTAAATGTAATGGGACAAATTTAAAGGGGGTTCATATTAGGATGAAATCTAAGGTTTCTCCATATGTCTTGTTTTATGTCCTTCATTCCACAGTGTCTTGTTAGAACATTCCAGATATTTCAGACATTCCACCAGACTTGTGCTGGTAAAACACAAACGTGGATATTTACAGCCGGCCTCAGTCGATGCCTTTGTTATCCTACAAGTATCATGATGAAACTTAAATTTGATGTTGCTATAGCCTGAATAGTTACTAGAAAGAATCAAATATACATGTGAGGAATAATGACTTGACCAACTAAATGCAGAGTTATTTATAGCTGCCATGTACAGAAAAGAAAATCCCACACAAAGTTTAAGGGAAAGCATAAATGTGCTATTAGCAGAGATCAGTTCAAACTTGTGATACAATTTTGTTAGAAAATGTTTTTGTGATTCACATGAGCACAGTAGCTGTAAGTGATATCAACGTTTTCTTTTTTGCCACATTGCCGCTGTTTTTATTGAGCTAGCTTAACATGAAATACCATTCATTCTGAACGTGTGCATTCCTGTGGCATAGACGTGGGAAATCTTGCGCGTTGTGAGCTCTGTAATCATGTTAAATATATATTAAAAAAAAACATCCTAGGGCACAGTGAGGTCACCTGTAGAGCACATTTATTGAACTTCTTGTGATTTTATTGTTCTAGTAAACTGCCTTTGCCAGCCTCCGTTCAGCGTGTTAGCATATAGTTGGCAACCATAGTTGTTTGCATTTATTGAACCGAGCATCAACAACACATGAATCCATAATCAGAGTAGTTATCCAATCAAACCAAAGAATAGTGCTGGTAGTTGTAGGCTCAGTCAAGAGGTTTCATTGTATTTATTTACTGCATCTTATTTATTCTGAAATTCTCAGGTATTTTAGCTTTAAGTTTGAATAGAAGTTTAAACCATAGCCTTCTCTTAGCATTATTAGCCCTGGACTTAAATTGAACAATTGCATTGCCAGTGGCCTAGCAAGCATACTGTACACCAACTTTTATTCATAAATTACATATCTCTTCTTTGGCCCAAGAATATTCCAGAAAGCTATGATTACTGCCCAGTCAACCCAAGTAGAGGACTTTCCCAGCGATGAAACCTTCATCACCAATCATCATCAGTTTGTGCAGTTCATCAAGCTACCAGTGAGTCTTTTCCAAACTGGTGTGCTCTGAAATCCTTTCACCCTTTGCATATCTTCCACCAACACGGTCAAACACCCGTTAATCATTATCTTGTAAATGTCAATTGGTTGAGCTCTAAATGGCTTATAGACTACTGCCCAAGTCATGTGTTATCAATATGTATTTGTCAAGTTGTCAGAAATCCACTTCAGTTTGAAGTCACTTATTTGTGCCGCTCAAACAGCCATTAATATGATTAAAAAACTGCCTGAAAAATATGACACGTAAAAAAAAATTACTCCTTTGATGTGACTTGAATGTAACTGTCTGATGTTTCTCTCTCTTTGCATCTGTCTTTCTCCGTTCTGTACGTGTTGAGAAGATGCTTACTGTCGTGCAGTATTTTTCTTTCCCGTCTGTAGCCAGTCCTGTTTCTGTCCTCTGGTGGTTGGTATTTTTGAAATTTGCATTCTTTTGTACTGCGAAATCTTCTCACCCTTCTCCCTCCTCTCTCTATCTCCCTATTTGTTGACAAAATGTATGCATGCTTATGGTGTGCGACGTAGGCAAGGTTGTTGATAATCGTTTTGTGTCTTCTATGTGTTTCAAAGCGCCACCTGTTAGCCTCACTGCATGCCATTTTAGACAGATATTTCAGTCTGTAACTTTCCTGCAAAAATGGAATCACCGCACACTGAGAATAAAGTGATTTCATATAATTTTTCATCGTCTTGTGTTTCTGCATTCAAATAGTTCTGCAGCAGGCCTTTGGCTGCTGCTCCTTCTGTGTAAAATTAAAAAAAAGAATAATATATGGAAGCAGTCGTCGTGACGTACAGTGTATTTCTGGTTGGGGAGGCAAAATCATCCCTGACTTGACGTGACGTGAGTCATGGATCACATGCCATTGCATGGCATTGGTTAAGGAAGTATATGTGCAAAGACCTTCAATGTATATCACATGTTGCTGTTTTCTGTTAGTCAATCCTGTTTTTCATCTCATCATGGCTGTTGCATTTTCTCTCAGAAGGAATTTCAACATCTATTCAATAAAAGCGAAAAGGGCTGTAAACAGAATGCACTGTGTTGTTCAAATCATGATTGGAGGGTTTTTCAAAAACAGACTTTTGAAAGTGTCACAGTGAGCACACCACAGGGACGTCAAAGCGATGCAAATAGCATCTCGGTCATCGCAGTTTGTTCATCATAAGTGGGCCTGTGATCGGCAAACCTTTTAAATCAAACAAATGATAATGGAGGAATGCCAAGAAAAAGAAAAATTAGGGGCGGCACTGACTTCAGAGTTGGGTTTAATTACAGCGCAAAAAGGATGTCGGCATTACAACTAAATTAATTTGATTATGATGCTTTGACATTTTCAGGTTTATTAATTGTCAGAGTTTTGGTTTGGATTTTAAATCAGGGTTCTTTTGAAAAGGTTGTTTTCATCACCTTTCAGCATGTACTGTGCCAAGCTTGTCATTTATATACCTTCCACTCATACATCAGTAAATTTCACTTTTAAAGGTTAGCTGCCATGTTAACCTCATTTCCGGCTGTGTCTTTACAAAAAGGCACAACTTGTTTAAAAGAAACAAATATTTGAACACATTAATTTATTTTGTGGTTCAGCCTGTACATAAATAAGTACTTTAATTTCCTTGATACAGCAGACAACTTGGTGATTTGCTGCCGTGCTTCAATAAGCACATGTGGTTTGCAGAGCAGGGGGGAACAAAATCATTTCCACTGTCTGTTGCAACAGATGTTGAGTCATTTATGCTCTGCCAGTTCCTCAGCAGAGATCCCAGAGATGTTGTTATTATTAGCATGGTACCAGTACTAGAGGCAATGGCAGTACTATTAAGTTTGACTATTAACTACAATCTCTTCGCTTCCCATGAATGAAAAGCATACCTGGTGTAGTCCACAACAGCAAATTAAGTTATAAACCAGATTTCAAGACAATTTCCTTAGATCCAAGTCAAAGAAGCAAGACTGACAGTCAGTCATTTTGGCTTGCTAAGAAACATGTCTTTTGCATTTTATAGTTCCACTTTTACAAGTATAGTAAAAGACTATATACGTGCAGCTTCAGTATAACTAAGATATGGTTATGGTAGGAAACTAAAACACTTGGTTAAGGTAGGAAGACCTCAGTATAATTGTTAAATATCTTTATCTTTCTGCCATGCTGCTTTAAAGCAACACCAAAGATTCTTTTGTACGTTAAAATAATGTTTCCAAAATCGTTTCAGTGGTTCATCAACTCGTAACAGGGTGAACGGCACTTCTGCATTCGCTTTGCGGCTCTCTATCGGCTATAACCGCACTATGCAAATTTGCCAGATCAGGTAGCGGATCTGTAGTTCGAATGACAGTGGTAATGGACAATTCCGCTTCCAACCTGTAGGGGGACCGAAGAGGAAAAGTGCTTTAGTGTTGCTTTAAGGGGTACTTCAACAAACAAAACACAAAAGAAAAAGAAAAAAAGTCGGTAGCAAAGGGTATCTTGATTTCTCATGTCTAGTTACTAAAAGTAATCCTACACTTCTCATAATGCAACTCAATAGCATATTTTGAAAATACTGAATTGCACTATTGCACATAAATTCTGTCCTGCAGAATTGTGCCATCCTATGAGAGTATGGATTCAGGTTATGTCATCTTTTTAACTTTCCTTGCTAACCTTCTCTTTCCTTATGTTAATGTTTGCACATAAGCTTTTGTAAATGGCTGCTTAATGGCTACTACTTAGCCAGCCAGCTATGAGCTGTTTTAAGCTTGAATCAAAATAACTAACCGTCCTCAAGCTACATTTAGTAAAACACTATAGAACGAGACTAAATCTACAGAGGTGACAGTTTTAGTTGCCATCCAAAACTAAATTTGGATACAAATCTACCTTACCAGCCCATTCACCAAGCATTTTTTGGAGGTGAGATTGAAATGTATCCACACCAACAACATCTTCCTTTTGTTTCTCTTCTTCCAGTCCTCTTGTGTGCCATTATATTCACAAAGCCATTTTTCCAGTGCAGCTTTATAATGGCACCAAACCTAGTTGGTCATCCAGTGACAGAACTGCAGAGCCTCTGTGGGTTGCACAGTGCAGCTGCGTTTCCACCACTTCAGGCTGCTCCTGAATTCTCCCCACAGGAAATTGAGGTATAAATCAATTCCATTAGTATTTATGCTCTGAGGTAGCCTTTTCAGCCCGAGCTGCCTCTGTGCTCTCTGAGCAGCACTCAGGCTGCAGGGGGGGCTTGGCTTTATTGGTAGACACGCAACAGTCAATGTCAATTAACTGCTCTCTACTGGGCATCAGACCCATAAACCAGCCAGTGTGCACAGACTGGAACTCAAATCTGGAAAAGGATTTTTTTCTTCCTGTGGGTGGATGGAGATATGTCCTTCATGAGAAAACATAGACAGAATTACTGTGATCAGTGACTATCTTGCTGTGTTGACTGCTGATATACGATATGTTAATTTGCTAAAGACATACTATGTCAGACCCTCAGACAATAGTGGCACAGAAAAGAATACTAAGGGCATATCGACTGCAGTGCTGACCTGACATCAGGTTAAACTATTTTTCCAGAACTGCCGTGGAAGCAGAAATAATCCAATTTAACTGAACTAAGAGACAGTGAGAGTGGGTTTCAAGCCACAACCTCCGAGCCTGAAGAGGTTAGCCAATGCGGAACTGCCTTACACCTGCATTGTTTCTAATGGCCAGGAGGGGGCGACTCCACTGGTTGCCAAAAAAAGTATGGTTGTATAGAAGTCTATGAAAAAATGACCCAACATTTTCACAATGAGTTTATGGTCTCAATCGCTAATTTCAAGTCGTTTTCAATACAGCATGGTGGTCATTTTGTAAATGATGGTCCCATTAACAGTCAAGTAGACGATAAAGCAGGGTATGCTTTAGGGCATAGCTCCACCCTCTCTTCCATAGGGTAGTCCACAAACCAATGGGTGATGTCACGGTGGCTACGTCCACTTCTTTTATACAATTTACTCAACCCACTCGCCAAACACAATTCTATAATGTCAGTTACGCCGCAATATCTCTCTAAAGTTTCTCAACATTAGCTAAAATTAGCCACTCTAAGCTACTGACAAAACTCCTGAACATTTTCAAAATAGCTGAGGTCTGTTTTATTGCTTATGATCTCGAATGTATTATTTCTTCTTCTGTAGTCATGCTTTAGGGTTAGGGTGCTTTACGACATGAACCCCGCTCTCTGGTGTCCATTTCGAATGTGGTACACAATTGTTGCCACACATAAAAGACAAACTACCTCCCCCAACTACTTCCCCAGTTGGCACTAAACAGTGTCCAAAATGTGCTTGTTGATCTTCTAAGGTTATTACTGACATGAATGATTCCTAATTTTATGTGTAATTGCATTTGCATTGATTGACATTTGTGTTTTTATTTAGTTCATTATCATTTCACTAATGCTCTGAAAAGCTGCTCCACCCATTGCCTTCATCAATGCGATCATGTGTGTTTTCAGGGAAGCTCTGTCTCTCAGAAACGTGTATAACTAAAAGTAAACAGTTCTTAAACTTCAGTCTTGAGTCTCTGGACAACACACATAAACACAACAAAGTCAGCATGTATGTTTTTATATGACATAGCTTTGTTTGTGAGAGCAGTGTGAAAAACAATAGGGTCTCAGATGTAGATGGGAATGTACAGTGTGACCAACAGTGCATGGCCAGCAGTGCTGAATTTCCATATTCCGACTAATACTCAGAGACAGGCAACCACCATGAAAGAGCTTTGTTTATTTTCTCATACATCCAATGGACACACCATATGCACACAGATTCTCTTCTGTTTTACATATTTTGACTATATGCAAATATACGCTTGAGTCTCTTCCTCCACCTTTCAGCTCTAAGTCCAGGGGACCTTGATAAGTAGCCTATCACAGCATCCTGGGGAGACTCTGATTGACAAGTCTATTGACGTGAGATCGCAGCAGCTGCAGCGGCTCTGATGAAGCTATAATAGGTCCGTTTAGTGAATAAAGTAGCCCTTCCCCTCCCGTATCAGCAACAGACGAGGGAGCTGCTTTTCAATTCAGCTCAGTGACAAGAGGTCCGACGTATTATAAGGCATTTAATTTCAGCACAGGACTCCGATGGGACACTTCTCCATTTCATTGTGTTAAAAGGAGCAGACAAATGGGCTGAAAAGGATTTTTTCTTTAAATGGTTAAAGAGCACCCTTGACCTCAATTAGTGAGCATTTCTCCTTAGAGTGTTAAGTGCTAGCTGGCATATGATGATGTTACGTCTTTGCCACACAACATCTAAACCGTCTAATCCCATGTAGAGCCTTGCATTATACATAAAATGTCCTCCACAAATAGAAGATGTAGACCTGGAGAATGAATACTGCATGTTCCTCCTTAAGGATTTGAAGGGAGTAAACAGAATGTTTTGCCATGTCTATAAATACTGCTGTGCTTCAATAACTTTTCCTTCAGGGAAGCTGTCACTCCCATACTGTTCTGCTTTGCTGCTTCTCCTGTCTGCAAAAAAAGACATATTCTTACATTTCATTAAACCAGGTGTGGTGCACATTCAACACATGTGCTTCAGAATATCAGTTTGTTTGTGGTGATCCAATTCAGAGCACCAACCGTTAAATGCCATATTGTTGAAATCGTATTCACTTCATTGCCTTTTTAGTGGTTTCTGTCTTCATGTATCCAGGCGTGATTGTTGAGTGTTATTTCTTTCCTTTTGGTGGTAGTGGGTGATATTTATTGGACATTAAAATGACAGCCAACGCAGGAGCACGTCCTGGGTGATGATGGAGCCCAAAAAGTGGAAGGACTCCACAGTGTCGACCACACAGGGTGATGGGGGACGGGTGGGGCTGTGTTCTTCCTTAAATCCACAACCATCTCCACTGTCTTAAGAGTGTTCAGCTCCAAGTTGTTCTGACTGCACCAAGTCACAAGATGGTCAATCTCCCACCTGTAGGCCGACTCACACCAGAGATGAGCCCAATGAGGGTGGCGTTGTCCACGAACTTCAGAAGCTTGACTGACTGGTGAAGAAGAGATCAAAATTTGTCAAAACTACTTTCTTCTTCTGAACAGTATACATTATAGTCATTCATTCATATTTTTAAGCATCCTTAAGCTGCCTTCCACTGTCAGAAATGCACAGTCCCCTTAATGTTCATTAGAAATATTTGAGGCCTAACCCAACCCTGCAGTTTGTAAGCAAAAATGGGCTGAGTTGCCAACCCCCACAGGGAACAGAAAATCTTCCCCTCGTACATTTTACTAGCGTGTTCGCTACTTGTCCATCTCTCAGCTCTTGGTTGCTACCCTTCCTAAAACTGTAGTTTACATGATATGTTCATAAACAGGCCTAATAGTAGCATAGCACAGTTTGGGTCTTTTTCTCAGCATGGTGTAATTACTTTCCAACACAACACACTAAATATTGCTGCGCTAAATCTGCAGCCTTACTTCCCAGAAAGTGCTCCTTTGGATTAAGCTCTGCTGAACTGAAAAATTTAACTGCCAGTTGTATATGGAAATTTGATAACGGAGGGTAATGCTCTGAGCCTGACATCTGAATTTTGACTCTGAAGTAGCTGTGGCACAGAGTTGTGTAAAATCCTGCTCTCTATGACTATCAAGGCCTTGTCCATGTAGTGAACAGGGTGAAAGAGAAAAGAAGGAAATGCAAGTCAGAGATACAGATGGTACTGGGTGCCATTGGAAACACTGTGATATCTTATTACCAAACTGTTTGATGAAACATCTGGGACTCCTCTGCCCAAGTTCCCTTGTTGCATCTCTTATTCCGCCCACATTTCCTCTAATGCAGGCCTGAGTTATAACCGTTTGATCCATCCAGAAAACCAATTACATATAGCAGGCAGCCTAATTGTCTTAAATTTAATTTAAGACACTCATTTGTTTCACCGCCAAGAGATGGGCCAAGATTTATGCAGAGGGACCCTGTGCTGCTTCAATCAAATGGGCAGCTTTGAAATTGAAATGCTGGCTTTTGTGTAAGAAGCACCAGGCAACTCATGTTTAATCAGAAGTTAGTGGCTTAAAGAGGATGTCATTTAATGTGAGATCCTTATCAGTGCATGGTATTATAAGAGATATATGTACTTAAAATGCAGTTTATCCATTACTTTAAGCATAATGTGCCATAGCTCTGCTCTTAAATGGTTAACAATACTGATTTTCAACATTCAGATATAGTATTTCATTTGTATGCTGTGGGGCATCTCAGAATTAATGAACATTTTCAAAGTCTGCAGTCTCGTTTACGATGCAAAGCACATCTCCAGAAAGCTCTACAGTACATCCACTGAAAAAAACATTAGCTGAATCATTAAAAAAAAGTTAAAACACAGAAGTTTTGTCATAACTAAATCTAAAGTTATCAGATTTTACTCGTAATGTACTAATCTTTAAAGTCTGAAAAGACAGAGATCTCATTATAAACTAGTACAGTCCGCTTACAATTAGCGAACGCTTCATTTGGAGATTGAAATGGGACAGCAGGATTTATATATATTTGTTGGCACATTCCATATCTGTGACACCAAATGGAAGTTTAGCTCTGGCAAGACTCAACTGACAAAGGTGGGGGAAATGGCTAATGGCTATGCTGACACAGCATAGCCATTTTCCCCACCTTTGTCAGTCTAGAGGATCAGGAGGATTTTCTGGGGATTGGGGTGGATTTCCTGACCCATAAATGATAGAGCAGATGAATAGAGATAATATGAGTGTTTGGTCTCAACAGTCACTGTACACAGAGCTACGACATGCTAGTAGTAGCAAGAAGTACCAGTAAATCTTACATCATTCCTTCGGTTTGTGCCTTATTAAGACCCAATAAAGACTTTTCTTTAATTAAAAACAAACTTAGAGCGGTGGCATCATGGCGACATGCCCTTTCATTAAACACATTCAAATATGCAAGTATTATTATGAGGTGCAGATAAGACTGCTCATTAAGCCAGTGAGTCAGAAACTGCATGAGATTGCTTGAATGCATTAAATGATGGTTACTGTACCTGAAACACATGCAATATTCTCAACAGATGCAGGGCAACAATGGGAATTCTCACAGTTCAAATTGGACCTAAAAATAGAAACAGAGAGGTTGAGGTAGACTGTGTGAGCAGTGAACTGCCATGCTGTTGATGTGGGCTGAGCATGGATGGGGGAGGTGGAGGTAAGAACAGCTATGGACCATTTGCTCAACTGTCCACAAAGTGGTGAGAGGGATTGTAATTGGGATATGGGAAAGGGGATGACATGGCACTTTCACACTTACAGTCCCCATAAAAACCACAGGGAGTATCTAAGAGCGTACAGAAGTCGTGACTCGTGTCACACTAGATTCCAGAAAATAGATAAGACAAATTCAACTAATCCCCTTAAAGTTTGCCAAATCCCTGCAATATTTCCACAAAAAAATGTAATTAGAAGAATGTTTTCTAATCATTTCAATACCATTTAAAAATAATAATAATACTCCAATTCAGAAACAATGGACCAACCTACTAAAATAGACCCAGCAGCATTGGCATTAAACCCATTCTCATTGACAGGTTTGTATGATATCGTATGAAAACTCAGGCACAACAATTTAATCTTATCTCGAAATTGCGGCGATTGCCGACCGGACATGTGACTGTAACCAGCCACATGACAGTTAAGTTTAGCGGTCGTGACATTTAAGCAGAGAGACGGTGACGGTGACGGTGACGTGGTGACAGCCGCCATGACAGTTTGAGACAAGTTTTGTGACAAGTTTAGCCACAGAAAAGCGACTGTACAGTTAAGTTTAGGCACCAAAATGACTTGTTAAGATTAGAAAAAAGATTGTGTTTTGGGTTAATACTGGTCCTCTTTAAGTTGTACTCCCAAGACACAAACACTCGTTTCCTGGGTGAAAGTCTTGGGTTTTCCTCTTAATTCTCCCGGGACGCAAACTCCGCTCCCTCGCTTGAAAGCCCTTTCTTTTGGGTTCATGAGAACAGCCTGTGCCATAGTCTGCTGCTAAAAACAAGAAAATGTCCTTTACAACAGATGTGGGAGGACTTAAGTTTATTTTTTATTAAATTTAATTATGTGTTTGACTGAATGAATTGTGTGTAGAAAAGATTAGCTTATTGGAGGCTAGCTTGTTGCTTTATCATTTAAAGGCCCAACACAGCTATGGTCCACACACACAGGTGATGTCACTTATTTTAACTCTGCAAACCCCCGCCTAACTGCCCACATTATTTCCTCTCCTGCCTGCAGTCATCTTTGACATGCTGTGACCACACCATTACACCTTCATCATTCCAGTTAGTTCATGAAGTTTCAGTAAGCCAACCGTGTGTGTGTGTGTGTGTGTGTGTGTGTGTGTGTGTGTGTGTGTGTGTGTGTGTGTGTGTGTGTGTGTGTGTGTGTGTGTGTGTGTGTGTGTGTGCATATTTGCTTAATTTTGTCTGCTAGTTAGCAAGTTGCACTTCTAAAGCAAAATGTTCCCCAAAATAGACTATTTAATATATAGTACCCTTTATGTAAGGATGTTGTCATGTAGTAGACTTCTTTATTATCCTTCATAAAGTTTCAAAAGAAAGTAACAGAACAATCATCAACACATTTGTATTGTACTGAGGAGTACACAACAGGTGACAAAAAATTCATACACCTTGGGAGCACATTTTAACAACTAGTGTGCTATTTTTGTATCCTTTTAGAACTAGGTTCTTCTCACATACTGTTCAATAAGCACAAGATGTCATAACAGAAAAACATTTTGAAGGTTTACAATTTCTTTTTTCACAATGGGAGGCAGTAACCAGAGGTTTGGTATCTGAGATATAATTATAGTACTACCCAGTTCCTATTGTGTTACGATTCAATTGTGGATCCTACTGTGGTCTTATCTTTTCCTTTCTGTCAGAGAGAAAGATGGCAATGGGACCCCATCGAAACAAACGGAGCAGATAAACAAAGAGTCTTTGTGTCAGTGCAGACCCCACATTTCTACTGCACAAAAGGAAACGCTGACTTTATATCAGCTGCAGCAACTGGGCCCTATGTCCTTGTTTAGGTGTCATGGTGAGAAAATAGCTTATTTTTTCTTGTACAGAAGCAGTGTTATACAAAAGATGCCGCACGAGTGTTTGTCTCCTTAGTGCTGCCATTTAATTGGATTTCTTTGAAAGTTCAGATTAACCTCGAGGGGGCCTCTGTCTCTGGTTGTGGCCTGACACCCAGTTTCAACCGGCCTCTCCATGAGGCTGATTAAATCGCTACGTGTTTCTTGGGGCTGCTATTTATCATGTCTAGACTTGCTTTTGATTGATTCTTGTTTCGCAAACAGGAAGTGTTGCATGGTCACAGGTGATTCATCCTGGGATCTTCATACACATACACATTTCCACATGCCCTAGAAATATCATCATCTGCTGCTGTTGTTTTCTGAAGAGACTTACAATATGTTGTTATACCCTGTGGACTCAAATTTGGGTTAACCTAGTTCCAAAATGTTATTTCTGAGAACTTTCTAAGGAATTAACCTAACTTGTTTTGTTTTGTTATGTTTAATATTAGTGCAGTATACCTTACAGTGTGAGGCACATACATATAGCCTACACTTTAATTTAAAAATAAAATGAAGTGTAGCGTTTTTTAAGCACCCTGCGCCCTCATGAAGACAGTCCTCTTAGATATTTAATTAGCCGGCTCGTTTAAATGTAATTTGGTTCTTGCTTGACACCAGTATCGTTCCATGGTGAGCTATTCTTAGGCCTTATAAATATTCAGTTCATCCATAATTATCTTGATCATAATCAAGTGTTTAACAATCAAGTGTAATTAAATGCTGGAAGGGTCGTGAAACACAGTATCCTAAAAGACTTCTCAAAAGTGAAAGAATAAATCAATGAATTCAATAACTGAGTCAATGTGAAACTTATTTTGAATAGCTGACAAAACAATCCGACCACAAGATGTACTGTAGTATCTTTCAGTTGAATCGCATGTAGATGTTCATATTTACTTTTTTTATGAGCAATTTAAGGACTTTGGCCACAGTGTCTAAAAGATTGAAATGAAAGTTCATACTTGAGAGGTCAAATTAGTACCTTCTGATCATATCACAGATTTTTCCTCTGCTGTATTTTCTAATATTTCAGATGG